>NC_087481.1:49785420-49915420 GCF_036417665.1 Passer domesticus
CCAGAGATGAAGACTTCTAAGCCAGTCTGGAAATATCAACTTGTGCTGAAATGTTTTCTCTCAAGTGTAGGTTTAGGCAGACAAAGCTGGATAAGTCCATTAGCATTGCCTTGGATGGTCCAGCAGCTGAACTGCGTGGCTCTCAACAAGGACTTTGTTTTACGGGACAGAATTGTGGCTGCTGTGAGCGTCAGCCCTGTGCTTGCCAGAGCAGAACAGACAAAGCAAATATAGCAGAGCTTGAGTCCTGATTGAGGCAGGACAGGTCTCATGGATAGGGAACTCTTTTGGGTTGCTAAAGTTTCATCAGAAATATTTAATTCCTGGCTCTGGCACAGTGCTAGGCTCTAGGCTGGCCAAACCCCTTGTCTCCATTTCCAATCCAGCTGAACAAGACAGTGACACTTGTCTTCCCATGGGAAGGCTATTGAGACCTTTGGCTGAAATTCACCCTGCAAAGCATGGGTGTGAAACTGCTCATGTGCTGATATGTGAAGTTGGCTGTTTGGCCCTTAGCCAGACGTGCACATAAGTCCCTTTGGAGGCAGCAGGACTTAAACATATGCTGGAGTTTAAGCATGTGCTGAAATGCCTTTTAAATGCAGTTCTTTGTGACTAATGATACTTGTGTGGTAGGATGATTGCTATCATGATCTTGGATATTTATGAGATTGCTTTCTTTCCCATTAAAAAAAAAAAGTTTATGTGGCTCTACACTTACTAAAATGGTATTTTAATGAAGGGGGGTTTTGTATCTATAGTAAAGGCATGGGTTGTATAGGTTTAGGCTTTTATAAGTCTTCTTGAAGGGAGAATGGCAAAGGGGAAGAAGAAATCTAATTGAAGTACTGTCTGTTTGGGGGCTGAAAAGGAACCATTGCATTGCATAATATGCAAAACTAACTCAGAAAAAATGAACTTACTGGTATTACTAGAAGCAGGTTAAAAAGTTCGTTATAGAAGCTGAGCTTTATGAATAGGAGTGAATTCTAAGCCAAGGTCTCTGAAATGCCAATTACAGTCACTTAAGTACATGGGGGCAAGCTGGGCTTTAGCTGGGAGAGTTAATGAGCAATTTCATAACGTGCTATATATCACTTTAAGAAGACATGATAAATTGCCTCTAATGGTATTGTGTGTATAAGTGGGAGCTGGTTTTGCTCTGTGTTCAGTTCTGGTGATTGGGTGGTACACCTGGAAAGACTTGTATTTTAATGGGCCCTTTTTAGCACTTTTGCACCTCGTATGTTCTGGATTATGTATGATTGATGGCCTTGAATGTATGGGAAGGAAAGATATGTAGATCTTAATGCTTTTAAACCATTTGTTTTCCAGTCTCTGTAAAAGGCCTCTCTGTTTTCTGGGTAATGGTTTATACTTCTCAAGTAAACAGAGGTATGGTTCTGGGACTTTGGCTTTTAACACTATAAATCCAGTGGGGTTTTATAGAAGGGTCATTCAGTTTACAATGCACTTAAGAAAAGATAGCTGTTTTCATACTAGTCATTAAAGACAAATAAGTAGGTGGTTTGGTAGATAATTTGATGCATGAAGTAGATTTTTAAAAAAATACCAAACCAGAGTTTGCTGGGCATTCATTTAGTTCATATTTCATATGATGAGTAAAATCATTCCCTGCCCTGGGTCACATGAATGTCTTCACAGTCAGAACCTTTCTGACTCCCTCCTTCTCTGGCTGGACCCCATCCATGCTTTCTTTGCCCAAAGGGGTTGCTGCTGTTGAGCAGCATTAAATCATTCTCCTCTCCCCCTCTAACCTAGGGAGAGACAGACTCAAACTGGAAAATAAAGCCAAGCTGTCCATGTGGAATGCAGCCCTTGGCTGCAGGCTGGCCTGGCTGTGGGGTTCCTTCTGTGCCCTCCACAGACATGGGAAGAGGGGACTCTGGCATTAGTTAGCATTGATTCTTGGGCAGGATTAGTGTTATGCTGTTGCTTGTTTTCAAGCATCTGCACGAGCTTCAAGCGTGGCACAGTCTGCTTCTTGTGTGTGCAAAATCTGGTTCTGGGGCAGAGCATGGTGCTGAAGTGCTGGGATGAGCATCTCCTGCAGCTCCTTCCATGGGAAGGTCCTGAAACCTTTTGCCCTTCAAATCCTTAGGCAGATTTTGAGCTGTGTTAGCAGGAGAAGTACAAACTAACTTACACTGCTGTGTGGTTTTATTAATACTGTGGTGTTGAAAGGCAAGTGCATTAACCCCTGCTGCCCCATGCTTTAATGTATTTCTAATTACCACTCTTTCCCTGTGCTTTGTCATTAGTACCTGAATTTTTCAGTTTGTGTCTTCTACAGATTTGTGGTGATCCCCAGCATTATCTGTAAAGCAATGCCTCCTCTTGGCTGGATTCCTGGTCTCTATTAGTAAAATAAAATCGGAAGTGAGTAAATAATGTAGTATTTCTTACCTGTTCTGTACAGGCTAGAACTGAACGTGCACAGATGAGATGTAAAGATCCACAGGGCTTCCATCATTGTCTTAAGCATTTAATGGATGTGTTGCTCAGGGGCTGGACTGTTATGCTGTAGAATAATAAAGCATAGCTTAACCTGTTTTTCTCAGTTTCACGTCCCTATGTCTTTCACTGTCAAGTGGAAAGTTCAACTGGGGAAAGAGATCAGATGACTTTACAATGCTTTTGCATTTTAAATGCTTGCTTGTTAAAACTAAATTTCTGACTAATTGCACTAAGGTAATTTGCACCTGCCTCCAACAGCTTCTTATACTTAGTTCCCATTCTTTGCAGGTATTTAATAAAAAATTAATAAGATGAGGCTGCTGTGTGTTAGGTATGGTGGGTCAGGGTCATGGAGGCAGGTGGGTGTCCAGTGAGCAGCACCAGGAGTTATGTGCCTCTGCAGCATCGTGACCTGATCCCACAGCACAAACCCAGCGCGAGAGGCAACCCCTGTTCCCAATATTAACAATGCCACCAGGCAAGAGAGAGAAATCATGAGCTCCATGTTATGAAGGACATCATTAAATTACTTTCTCAGATGTACATTGGAGCAAGGAGCAAAACCCAGTTCTTCTAATCCAGAGGCAGCACAAGACCAGCTTTTCTGGTGGCAGAGGATTTTGTGCCAACTTGTAAAATTATTTGTTGAAAACATATTTTAAGCTACCATATGTGTATAGAATCTGTATTAATTTGAAACTGAGGTAACTAAACCACTAGAGTCACATGAATAGAAATTAAGGTGTGCAGATGATGTACTCTACCAATTTTTTGCTTTCGTGATATTTATGTTTAAAGTGCAGTTCTACTACCTGTGTATGATTAACTGCCAAGTATAGATGCCCACCTTAGCTTTCTTCTGTAGTACTATTGACAATGCTTTGGAAATAAAAGGCAATTTTTTTCTTCAAGGTTGAAATATTTGTGTTGCATAAGATAGCACAGCTGGTGTTTCTCTAGTATATTATTTTTCATGTTTTTTAGTATGCTGATGCAATGGAGGAATATTCATCTGCAAATTAAATTATATCAGGATAGGATAGTGGTCATTTAGGATATAGATAGTGGTCATTGCAAAAGTAAAAAACTTAAAATTGCTACAATGAAAACTTAGTTTAAAAAAAGTCAGCAGCGTACTCTTAACTGAGAAAAAAAATGTTGCCCAGCCCTTTTTGTGTGCAAAGAGGTTTCCTTTCATGAAAAGTAATAGAGATTTGAAGAAGCAAATAGTGGAAGTGCATTTGAAATAGCAGTTATTGTCTCTTGGACTGTTTTGGGGAATTTTGTTTGGTTTTGTCAAGATTTGAGACTGCACTGGAGTACTATTACTTCTTCAATAAAAATGGTTGCAAAAAGGCACAATAAATTTGTTCTAAATATTGTTCTTTAAATATTGTCTTTAGTAGGTAAAAAGCTGGATAGAAATGCTTTTGAACAATCTAAACTCTCTCAATATAAATATTGTAAGTGATAGATGCTTTAGTCAAATGTTCATACATGTTGCAGTCATATTCAAAAGTGTAGCTGATTTTGTGATACCTGGCTCTTAAATCCTACATGTGGGCTTTTTAGTGCAAAAAAATCTCCTTTATCCTGCCCCAAGTATTTTGAGATCAATATGCTTGTGCTTTTTTTTCAAAATAATGTATCTAACCTATGTAGTATTTAGGTGGGATGTCTCATTTGCTTCTGGCAATTTATCCTCAACATGCCTATGTCCAGGGATATTGTTATCTCAGTTAGGGTTTGAGCTCAGTTTGGATGGTGCCTGGAAATCTGGATATCCCAGATTTCATAGGCACACATGAGCATCCTCTGCCAGCCCAAAAACCCTTATGTGGAAAACAGAATAATGGTTTATGGAAATGGATAATGTCTTTATGGTGTTGAAGCTGAGCCTCGTGAGCCCAGAAGGGACTGACAGTGTGGAAGAAGGGCTGTGAAACCTCAGGCTGATGTGGGGTCGATGTTTGCTCAGATCCCAGCAGCGTGGGCTGCTGAAGATCAGGTAAAAGCAGCCCAGAGTGACCTCCCCAGGGCCAGGCTGTGCCTTGCCTCCAGAGACAGAACTGAACCCAGCTCTCCTGTCTCAGCTGCACTAAATCAGTTCTTTTTTTCTGTAGGTTTAAGCACACACTCTGTACCACAGTTAAGCACAGTGAGAAATCTTTAGGAGGGAAAAAAAAAGCCTAGGAGCTAGCTTAGGAAGGAGAAAGAAGCAAGACAGACAACTTGCAATCCAGCCTTCATATGAAAGTTGCCCCAGGCAATTTTGTTATGTCCAGGGAAGCATATGATATTCATTGCATGGACCCATCATTAATGCTGACTCTCTGGGAACCTGTCTTATGTTGTTTCCACTTGGGACAGGTTAGCTAGAAAATTGATCCGATTTTATTAGAGAGTCATTTTCTTTTCTGTCTGGCAGTGGTCTCTGAAAAGATGTTTTGGCTTTTTAACACTAGGTGATTGCTGTAATAGGATCTCAGAAGTCCAGTGTCCAAACTGAGTCTCATACATAAAACTACTTTTTTTTTGACACTATAGACAGCTTAAAATAAAGCTCAAAGAATCAGTCCCCATTTATGCTGCAGGTAGAACCACTGTTTTTATTCACATCCCTTTAATTAAACATAGCATACAATTACATTTACAGACAGTTAATTAGACACCTTTTTTAATACATTTAATTGTAAACAAATGGTGAAATTCAGTGTATGGTTCACAATTTCTCACAGTTGGCCACTTTGCTGAGCCTTTGATGAAATCACCATTTTCAGTGGTAGTAAATACTCTCTTATTCTCAGTGCTTTCTCTGCCTTGATGGGATCTATCTTGCATCCAGACTGAACAAGTTTTGAACAAAAAATAAAAATAAAGTAATAAGAAAAAGAAATCCCACCACTCTTCTAGTTTGGGGGAGTAAGGCCTGTGTGTAATAAGGAAGCAACTTTATTTTGCTTAAAGGTTTTTTTGAAAATTCCCACTTTGCGGCCTATTGATCAAAGGATGGTGGTTTAGTCAGTCTGATGGCTTAGAGGGATAAGATCTGTGAGAAAGAATCTTGCCTCTGACTGACTTTATTGTGTAGGCAGTAGGGGATTCCTTCTAGTGGGTTTAAAAAAAAAAAAGAAACATAAAATTTGTCTTTTGGAGAAGCGATAGTGAAAAATGGATTTTAGGATGGAACAGGTAGAGGTGAAGACTGTAAAAACATTCTCAGAACATGTTTCTTTAAAATTATCTGCCGACAAACCTTTGTAACACTAACCTGATACTCCCCCAGCCCAGCAGCTGGGGCCAGGTGTTCCTTGGTGGTGTGAGCAGAAGCCACTGCCCACGGGGGGATGGCAGGATGGAGCCCAGGGTGAGCCCAGATCTGGGGTGGGCTCACGTGAAAGCTCTGTCCAGGAGGAGAACTTGCAGCCTGAAGCTGTTTGTCCTGGTGGTTTAGCAGGGTGGGGGCAACTGCCCAGAGCACTGAGGGAAAGGAAGGCAGGAGCATCTGTAACATCTGTGCCTGTTACAGATGTGCCGGGCAGAGCACGGGGTGATGTGCTGAGCAGGGAGCCTTGGCATGTTCTTGCAGTCACCCCTGGGATCCTGAGGGGATTAATGAACCAAAAAGAAGGTGTGGGAAGAGTAAGGATGGTATTCCTTAACACAGGAATTGTGTTGCCCACAGCCTGCTCCTTAAGGTTGACTCAGTTTGAGAATTCAGGGCTCAGATCCCTGTTGCAAAGCATTGTACTGAGCTATGGCTTATGATCTGCCTTAAATAATTACAAATGGGTGTGGTTTTATTTTGATTAACTAATTAAATAAATTTAAACGTTGTTCAAATGGATTGCACATTTCTAGCTTCAAATTTTGCACCAGTTGAACTTGGAACTATTTTTGGTAACTAAAGGCAACATCTTGATTTTCAGAAACTTCCTTGGGGAATGATCTTAGAACTGTCTTTTCTGCCCTAAGTCCCTCTCTGGTTGCACAGAAATCTAGCAAAGATCCTGCATATGTGTGAGGTTTCATTCCTTTTCAAAAATTCTTACTTTTTTTATCTTAATATGAGATGGGCTAGAGGAAATTGTAATCAATGTTTGCTACACAGTACTTGGGACATGACAAAGATTTTGTGTCATATAAAGTGCCAAATCAGATGCTACACTTCTTCCTCCAAGACTTTAGTTTCTACAGGGCATATCTGAACTAATTATTTGTAAAGGTGATGGGCCAGCACTTTGAGCCACTGTGTGTTCCTGACTCCTGCCTCCCTTGTGCTGAGGAGGTGGCACCTGGAGACAGGCAGAGCTCTGCCTAAGCAAGCCAGGCTCAGCGGAAACTGGCTGCAGCTCCCCAGCTGTGATGAAGTTATTCTGAAGTGTAAAATTATGCTTGAACCTGCTTTAAAATAATCATGTCCTGAAATAATATGAATTAACACTGTTTTAAAGAGTTGAGCATTATAATTTGTATTTACTATGGAAGATTTTTCTATCTTGCAAATTATTTTAAATGTTTCCCAGGTTAGAGAACACATTGGTGATATTTTCTTGTTTTGTTTTGATTACTGCCTTAAAGCATAGAACACGCACATCACCTCCCGTAATTCATGATCTGCCATAAGCAGGTGTTTAGCTAAATTTCCATCTTTGGTTGGTTGACTTTTTTGGTTTGTTGTGTTTTTAAGAACAAGGAAAGCTATACTGTGTGTGTGCATTATAATCACTATCTGTTTGTCCTTTCTGCCTACCACCTTCCTTCAGCCCTTTGAATATTCCTAATCTATTTTATGAAAGAATCCAGCACTTTACTTGCCCTTGAGCATGTAGCATACGTTCACAGCAAAGGCATGTGAATGACCCTGTGGAGATCCTTTCTGTGACTTCTCTTTTGCAATCCCATCTGCACTCTCACAGAACATGGCCAGAAATGGAAAATTGCAGCAGTGTGGTGGTGACCTGCAGCTTTGGTGTGATACAGAGCCAGCTATAGTGGGCTGTAAAATATGAATTTGTGTTTCAGATGGTCCTCCCTCCTTCCTCTTTTGTCAGTTTACTTGCAAAAAGGCAATGCAATACTATAGGCAGGGTTTCCAGTCAGTCTTGTATGCCAGTCAGCACCAGAATTTTAGCTTTTTATTCCTCTAGGCAAGCAGCTCACTGTGCAGCATTATTTTCCCACTGCAGTTATCCATTAGCTTAAGACTTTCATAACCCAGGAGGACACTTAAATCTCTCTTCAATCATTATGCCTCTGAACACTTTCCCCTAATGTCTTGGCTTTCTTTTGGAATCTTTTGTCTTACAATTTTTATCCTGCGTTTACCTGCATTGAATTGCATTTGCCATTGTACAGGAATTTTCCTGAGTTGCTGCAACCCTGTTCATTCTTGATGGTTAAGGTGGTGCTCTGTGGGGAGAGGGAGAGGTGAGTGCTGTGCTCCTCAGCCATCTGTCAGGTGCAGAGAGCTCTGAATGTGGGGCACCTCAGCTTTCCAAGGGTCCCCGTGTGTGCCTCAGTTCAATACAAGCGGGGACCCCCAAGGCTTTGGGACCTGAGTGCTGCCCAGCCACACTCACCTTCATTTTTGTGTCCTGCCACCACAGACTTCCTCGCTCCTTGGCGAGGGAGCACTGCTGCAGCAGGAGCCAGCCTGGACATGGACAGATCCAGCAGGAAAGGGAAGCAGTGAGGGCAGTGCCAGCAGGGCACTGGGAGCAGCTGCACCACAGGGCTCTGCCCGGCTCCCCAGCACAGATGTTGACCTGAAAACACGTTCAGAAATTGTCATTAAAGTCATGTGGATTTGCTTATGCGTAATCTTTTTTTAAAACAACAAAACAGTTTGTGCTGTCTGCAGGACTCATAGGAGCCAGCTATTTCAGAGTGTTATTTACTTTTGTGATGTTTATCTTTCGCCCACTGGTGGGTGTGAACATCACTGCTTTTAGTGTGCAAAGCAATGACCTAGGACTATTTTTGCATCAGACTTTTTTTTTGCCATTTTAGTTTACACAGGCTTGTCTTTTAAGGATCTCTCAGACCTAAAAAAACAATGTAGCATAATCTGGTGCTTTACAGTTAAGAAGAGGAAAATAAAACACCCCATGTTTTTCATTTCAGAATTAAGTACTGTGGGAAGTAACCAATGAATGTAGCTACTTAAGGCATAAAGTATGAATGATTTTAAGTCTTTCATGCCAATCACATTTCTCTCCCATTTTTGATTAATGAGGCAATGTAGAAATAGAATAAACCTGGCATTTTCTATCAGAGATGAATTAAATGAAAACCTAACAATTCAGAGTAGCTTACTCATCTCTCTGTGAGTGTGGATACTACTTGACATGTTGTTTATATGTATCACCCTTTTCCTATGATTTATTGTTAATTGTTTAGCTTAAAATTATTTTCTTCTTCCTCTCCCCTCAGCCAGGTAAGGGTTCCTATTGACTCTAATTCACTGATAAAGATATTTCACCTAATTAATACCTAAAATTATTGCACAGCCACCATGCCTTAGTCTTCTTAGATGAATGAAATTTTATTTGTGTTTATTTTTTTATTAAAAAGTAAATTGATACTCATTAAAAGCTTGTTTACTTCCTGACCCCTTATTTGAAGGGCATATGATTGTGACATCTTTAAATATGCAAGTGTAATAAGAAACTTAAATGCTGTGCATAAGGATAAAGACATCCTCAGCTAATATAACTTGGCCTCTGACCTGCAGAGTAGAAAGTCAGAATCGAGTTCTTTGTCTGGTGCAGCACTGGCAGCCAGCCTCGAGATTGGAAGGATGTGCCTGCTGAGTGAAAGTTCCTTGCGTATTGTGCTGTTTACCTAAGGGTTATATCCAAGACACTCTCTGAACAGCTTGGCTGGTTATTGAAAAATGCCTTATAGTAACTCCCAGCCTAAGTTGATCGATATTAGTGCACAGCTTTACATGGGAAGGAGGGAGCTATTTAAACATTGAGAGCCTCCGGGATAACTGCGAATGAAAAAATAATGCAGAACAAATATGTTGAAGGGTTCAAGAGAGAAGACTATCTTGTCTCTGTGCAGGGAAAAAAAAAAAAGTTGTTAAATTGCAGCAGAAAAACCATTTGAATTCACTATTAATAAAGTGAAGGTGGATTTTTCCCTAGGCCAAAAAGAGCGGGGGGGAAATCAAACCCAACAAAATGTAGTGCTCTTTAATGTGGAGAGAAGTTAAGAATCATCTAAACACATCCTCCCATAGAATGCTTGCTTTCACTGCAAGTCTCTGAGCTGTTCTTGGTCTGTGGTCTGTACTAAGCTCCTACCCCTGCAGCTCTGGGCCCCAGCTTAGCCTTGCTTCCCTGGCCAAGGAGGCAAAATTCAAAGGTACTGACTTCTGTACCAGGAATACTAGAAAAAGAAAACCCCACTTCTTTCAACATTTTAGAAGAACATGGAGGAAGAATGTGGAGTGTAAGATTTCTAGCACCCGAGAATGATGCCTTTTTTCCACTTCTTGAACATGGAAAAATTACAAGCTAAATGTTCCAATGTTCTAGCCTAAGAAACTGGAAATCAGGAGATATACCTTTGTCTCACTAATTTATTCTGACTTTTGGAGGAGCCATAACATTCCCAGATCTCCATTCCTGATCGGTAAATGACAACTCTTTGACTTTGTCAGTTCAGAATGAAATCATCAGTCTCCAGTGTTGGCATTCACCTGATGGTTGACAAGATAGAGAAGGACACAATAGGAGCTGGTGGGAAAATCCTGGCAGGAGGACAATAGCAGAAGGGAAGAAATGGGATTGTGTCATGGAAAATAGGAAATAGGTTGATTTCTTTCACAGAGTAAGAAGGAAGATGAAAACTTAATTTCCAGTGGAGGGACATGGGAACTATTGGCTTGCTGAAAGATCTTTGGACACTTGGAGTGAAAATTGTGATGTGCCTGTAAAGCCTTGTGGGGAAAAATCCATCCTGGTATGTGTGGTTAAAACAATTCAGGCAGAAGAGGCTTCAAGTACAGAGCCAAACAGGATGGAAACAGGATAGATCCCTTTAGTAGATCAGTTGGTGCTAGTTTCCAAAATATAAAGAAGTTTGGAGTACTTGGCATCCATTTTTATCAGTTGTTTGGCACATGTGTGCTAAGGAGCAGACTGAACTTCCATCTGCACTGAGGGCAAGATGGAAAAGTCATCAATGTGTAACTCACTGTTGCTTTAACTGTTTTCTGCCCTTTTTCAGCTGGTTTTGTGGCTGGTAGGAGATTACTGGGGAAGAAACGATGACTCTTCATATGAATGCTTTTAAATATAATTCCAGTATAACATTGCTCACTGTGCCATGCAGAAATTACACTTTTGTAGGAAAGGTGGAGCTCTAAGAACAGTCATGGATCGTGTCTGACTGCTGCACCACGATGCAGGAGTTCTTCAGGGCCCAGGAAGGGGTGGATCCAGTTCCTGACTGTGCTAAGCAACAACACCGACTGCTGCCCCTGACTTGGGAAATGTATTTTAAGAAGTCTCACAAGTGCAGCACGGAACTGTAATTTTGCTTTGTGACTCATGCTGAGATACAGTCCTTGCATGTCATTTTGTCTGGGCACCTAATAAAGCTCAGGCCACACCTGTTTATGGATGCAGCAAAATGGCAGGGAGCTTATTTTTATACCATTGATTCTGATGAATGCCACTTATAATCAACACCTCCATGAGGAACTGGCTTGTGTGCAGAAATGCTCTTTAATTGAAGGGTGCACTTCAGCAGCACAATGTGGTCCCAGCGTGTTTATCTCATGAAAGCCAGAACCATTACAGTTATAGAATATCAAATGCCTTGGATGGATCATATTTATTTTATGACTTCTATGAACACACATATATATATGTATATATATGACTTTCAAGATCACTCTTGTTTGTGAAAAGTGAAATGTGGTCACTTTAGAATGACAGAATTTATTCCATGTAGGGACCATATGACAATTTTGGGAAGCATTCCTGTCCTGAAGAACACACAGGTCACCACGCTTTTCTGGTGAGACAGAGAAATGACTTGTAAGAAGCTGTTAGGTTAATTACTGTTTAGAAAAGGGTATTAAATTCAAAGAAGTGTGCAGCACTTTGTTGACAGAATGATGGTTGTTGACAGATTAAAACAACAAAAATATTTTGGAAATTATCCTTCTCCCTTCTTTTTAAATAACACAGCAAATTGGACCTGTGAATTTTGACAATGGCTTTTGAGCTGGCAATTGAAATGTGCATGAAATCAAGCTATATTTTAATGCATCAGTTTAAATTAAAAATTAAGAATTTTAGAAATCAGTGATAGAGCTCTATGGGATGGTCACTTCTGGTTTTTTTCCAGGCTGTGACATGGAACTTAGAGGGTGCTTGCAGACTGTTTTGTCCAGAGCACCTTATTTTCAAACTGAGCTCTACTCAGTTAGATCAGCATCACATTTTTAGTGCTCAGTGCTCACAAATGCATCTTCAGCCCTCTATTTACTCAATTACTGTTGTCAGCATTTTTGTCTAAATATTTTGGTTTGTTTTCTGGCAGAGCAGTTTCCCCCCCAGCAGCAGAGGTACGTGGAGTGCTTGCAGAGCACGCCGTGTGTGCACCCAGCACATCATGGCCAACATAGAGCTTATGGTCATCAATCATTTGATTGTTCTTTAAACACTGTTTTAACAGGCATTCGTTGTATAAATGGATCAGGTTATTGACCTTTGCCAGCAATTGCTTGCTACATGTCATCATGGCTTAATGACATTATCAAGGAACATATTCTGTATTGTAGATACTTTAAAGGGCTCATGCATTGTCTCTCACTAGGACACATGGCTGGCTAAAGTATCTTGAATTAGCAAGTTATTTGATGTCATTATTAAAATATGCAGAGCATTTTCAGCTACTTATGGAATAGGAGCGTGAAATACTTCTCTTTTCTACAAAAGCAAAGCCCAGGGAGAAGAGTTATTTGTCATATTGGAATACTTGTTTTGAAATCCTGCTTCTTTTTTCCTTTACAATTTAATCTTCTATCTAGAATAGAGTGGTGCAGACCTTTGAATATCCTTTGAAAATTGGTTGACTGGTCGGCAGAGCTCCAGCTGCAACTCCTCCATGTCTAGGAATACTATAGATCTAATTGGCACTATTAAATCATTACAGCACATAATAGATGGAACTTCTGACTAAATCAACTGTGTTCTTAATGATGATAAGAGTTTTTAAATTAGAATAGATGCAACATTCTTTATTTATTTCTATGGTGTAGGGAGGTTATTAACTGTAATGCCTGATCAATTTAAAAGAGGGAAAGTAGCCAGTATGCTATAAATTCTCTATTCTGGTTAAAATTTAAGGGGGTACTGAATTTTCAAATCACAAACTGTGAAACTAAACTATTCAATTGACTCTTTGTAAGTTTTTCCACTATGTGGATCTACAGTGGCTTCTGTAGCTCCTCATCTTACAGTCTTAAAGGTGATTTTCTCTCCAACAGAAAGAATATGCTTGTCACACAAATTGGACACTCTTGTAATTCTAGTTTTTCTTGACTGTTGCATTAAATTTCAGATTCTGCATGAACCAGAGGGTTCTTGAAGCTTAAACATTTGTATTAATCAATAATTTTCATGCCATTGCTAGAAAATAATTAAGTAGCATTACTTTCATTTTATAGTGGAGAGAGACTCCGGCATGTTGGTAGCCTAGCTGTAGCCAAAATTCAGATGTTACTCTCCTGTTGTGTAGTAGTTTCTCTTATAATCCAGAAAAACCTTTTTTTGTAATGTAAGGATCTTGCTGTTGTAATAATTAGTCAACCTAGTCTTGGTCTTTGCTTTTCCTCGCTGGTTGTCTGAGACCCTGTTCTTGAGTATCCCAGATTCACTTCCTAAATTGTCTTCATGTTTCAGTCAGTTCTTTAAACTTTGTCTTGCTTTCCTTTCCATTGCCACAGCAAAATATCTTCTTGTGTCTTTTAATTTTAATGGTGCTTATTACCAAGTTGTCCTTATGCTTATTAACAGCTTTCTGGTGAAAAGCTGGAATATAAATTTTATATAATTATGGTCTTGTAGAAAAGTGGGAGTAAGGTCAGAATAGTGAATTCTTACCCTTCTGACTTCTGGTGACATCCTTCTTTTGTCAGCTTCTGAGCTGAAAAAAAAAATGGTAATAAGACTTTTTACTCCTGGACATACTGTAGAGATCTCTGTATTAATAGCTACCCCACATTTCGTAGATTTTAAGATCTAGGAGGAGAACAATAAGTATTTTTCAAGGTGTTCTGCACTGAGGCCATAGAAATGCAATAGTTAATTTTGGAATAGAGAAAGTATTCCTACCATAGACTGTAAACCAGGTGTAGCTTCAAGGGGGTGGGGGAGACAACAAGCAGGTATAAAACTGGTTCAGGGGAGGAGAATCAGGACATGAAAGCACTATTTGAGAGTTTCTTCTAAGTAAATCTCCTCACAGCAGTCCCCAGTTCTTTTCGCCAGGGTTACATTTGATTGCTGGCTTTGACAGCTCACTGCTGGCAGTAGGTTTCAAAAATGTCTAATCCAGCTGGATTGTTCTGTCTTCACATTTCCTTCCTACATCAAGAGTGTGTACTATTACAGAAAAAAAAAAAGAAACAAGGAGATAGGAAAAAATCCTGGTTGCTTCCATTATGGGATTTAAGATAAAACAGAAAATATAAACTTAATAATTAAAGCCATGAAGGCTGTGGTGATGTTTTGTTTTGTTTGGGGGGCAGGAGGAGAGAAAGCAAAAGCTCACAACGCATCCTTAACATCTTCAAGATAGATTCAGAGCTGTGATTTCAGCCCCGAGACCTAACAAACATCGCATACAGAGTGCAGTAAATGCAGTATTCATAAATGTATATGCTCTTTGTGACTTCATGTCAGCAGGGTTCTGTAGACCCTCATTTGTATCAAATAAACTTCAAATGGTAAAGAATACGTGCCAGCCAGGGACGAGCATCACTTTGAATTGTTCCTTGTGTATCGTTGCTGAAATGGGAAACATGGCTGGCTTCCTGTTTGTCAGGAGTGAAAAACAGGCACATCTTCTGTAATTATTAGTAATAGTGTCAATTTAATAAATTATTCACTCGTGACAACAAGATTTACATTCTGTTTGCTGATAGCTTGTGGGGGATAGTGTATGCTTTAGGAAGGTAAAACCTCACAGTAATGCAGTGTACATCATAAATCCCTGTGTCACACCTGCTCTGAAACACTCAAGGCAAGTGGTGCTAACTTGTTTCTTACTGTACCTTCCTCCTCCCCTGTGGATGATACTCTCACGGGCTCACTAGATTTTCTGCTATTGCTTACACATCTGGGACTAGACATTTAGAAGTTCAGCTAACACACAGGTGCATGGTTGTGCCTGAGATTTCCATGGACTGTGAAGAAATTATTATCCCTGGTATATCAATTGACAAGAGAAGCCAGACCAGAGATTGCAAGAGTGGGATGAGGTGATGAGCTGTTTATGCTCAGCTCCTTTCAGTCATGGCAGCATGGGAGAAAGTGCAGAAATGCTTGAGTAAAAATTTAACAGGTGAATGATATCTGAGCCGAGAGAGGAATTAATATGCTGATAGACAATGGGAGAAGTCAAACCATGAAGGGATTGGCTACAAAAGGAATGTAGCTATTGTTTCATATGCTGAACTGGGGAGAGACAGTGGCATGACGGAAAAAGACCAGTATGATAGTAAAAAACAGTGTTTGTAGCAAAGTTCTAGATTATTGTGGGTGTGGATTTTTTTGTCAAGGCTAAAACAAAAGTGTGTGATAATATAAATAAAGGGTGAGAGCTTAGAAGAGGGTTTTAGGAAAGGAGTGGCTGAGACCAGTCTGTTTCCTATTGATGTCATGCAGAAAGAATCAGAGAGCTTGCCCAAAATGCAATGATGGAAAAAAAAAGAACTGAGTAAAAAAAGCTGCTGAGGCTGGTAGAAAGGAAGACAATCATGTTGCAAGTCATGAGAATAGATGGTGTGGAGACATGTTGGGGGACAAGGAATTGCTGTGTTGTGTTGAATTTGAGTTGAAGGCTGAGGAGTGACAGAGAGCAGTGTAGCAGGGAGGGAAATCTGTCCTTTATTAAATAGTAACTGAGTTGGTGCATGAGATTTTTCCAGCCATAAATCAATTGCAGATCTGTGGAGGGGAATAGAAACCAAAGGCAGAGCCTTACACAGCCCTCCCAGAGTGGGCAGGAGCCTGGGTGCAGAGGGAGGAGGAGATTTCAAGGGGGAAAGCCTGACCAGTTGTGTCAAAGGCACATGTGAGCTTCCCTCACCCACCAGCTTCCCATCTGGGAAATTTCCCTATCCCTGCATCCATCCTAGTGTTTAGCTGGAGGAGCTGGCTCCCACCAGGTCAGTAGAAGCAAGCCTACACTGGTTTGGCCTGGGATTGTTTCCAAAACACTGATTTTCTCCTAGATTGTCTCAGGGTTAGGGGGATTCTGAGAGAAACCCCCAAGGCTCTCGTGATAGTTTGAAGTTGAACAAGAGACGCCAGAAAATTCTGATTGTTTGCTGTAAGATGTCCTAGTAACAGAAGCTAGGCAGCATGTGGGCATTGGCTTGTTTCAGTGGAATTCTAGTAGAAACATTATTTACCCCTGTTTTACAGACAAAGTAAATAGCATAAAAGAAATAGGATGACTTGCCAAAAAATCAAATAGGAGATCTGTGATCAGCTCATAGTCCCTTGCTTGTAAGTACTCTTTCTTTATTTCTTTGTAATTCAAAAGCAATTAAACCAATGAAAAGAAATAAAAGAAATTAAATAAAATAGACCCCAGCACGTCTTCAGCAATTCCTCTGCTAAAACTTGTGATATGGTGTGAAAGAGGTTGAAGCTTTCCTCCTTGATAATACATTAAATAATTATAAAATTTTTATTTCACCTTAAGTAGGAATAATATTTGATTGTCATTTAAACCAGTTCTTTAGAATCCCATAGTTTTACTCAAAATAATCCAAGAACATTTAATAAGTCTTAAAATATTCATAACACACGGAGATCATTACTCTTGAGACCTTTGTACAAAGCAGTGAAGTGTGTTAGACATATGGTAGAAACCTCTTAATTTCTTATTTCTTGCTATGATTATATGGAAGAAAGGAAAATTCTCTGTTCTTTTCCCCATTGCAATCTGCACGCCATTGTTTTATCTGTTGTGGGCCAAAGTCATCTCACACACATGTTCACTGAAGAGCATGGAGTTAATCAGCCTTGAATTTAGCTCTGTAAATATATGCACAATAACAATAAATTCAGTTTTCTGTACAGTATTTCAGATAACCAAAAAGAGGACACAATTTATTTCTATATCCCAGATGACATTAACAGCCCAAACTGTGTTGCATGACAGATGCTGGTACCTACCTTTTATATTATTGGTAATTATCTGAAGTCGTTAATTGCTGTGGCATTGAGTACTAAGAAAAAAATCAACCAACAATTGGTATGTCCTGCATTGGAAATGTATCCTAAATATCAGAAGCCCTGTCACAGTATTTAACTGTATGAAAGAGGATGAAAAATTTTGTTTTTATTAAATTTTGATGTGATTGTCTAAAGTCAAGTGGAACCTCCATGGATTAAATCTGAAATAAAACTGTGGTTACAGTATATGGGCATAATCCCCAGATCTGTTGTGGCAAAATGACAGTATAATGAGTAGAAGTTAAAATGTCCTCTGCTTTCAAATCCTCATGGTTGTCATTTGATTAAATAATAGTGCATTCTGTTTGATGTCTTGGCTTTATTATTCAGAAGCACTTCAGTATATGTGCCCTACCTTTGTATTATGTGCTCCTGGCAACCAGGTATCCATATAGGTTCTTATTTACACACCTGCAACAGATACACTGCACATTTAGCTTGCCTGTGTGCTGCTTGAATATGAAATTTTAATTATTCCTCTTAATTATGGTGCTTTCACCAAAAAGAGGAAAATCATTGGTCAGGTACAAAAAGAAACTGCTTTAGTATTTGAAGGAATTTGATAATTTTGTTGTAGTTCGTAGCTTGGCAGGTGGTAATAATGCTATGCCAGCACTGTCAAAATATGAAAATTAAAGTGACGATGGGTTTTAATGAAATCCATTTGACAAATATAATTAAGGTGTTTTAATATGAAGCCCTGTAATAAAGACTACCGGTGGACTCCCTGAGGTCCTGACTAATTGTGTAGATTGCTTTTAAGCTTTGAATAGTTTTATTGGATAATGAACTGTTAAGAAGTGTTAGATCTTTCTTAAGCAGAATTTGGTTTGAAAAAGAAGAGGAGAGACAGGCCTGAGGTGTGGCATTTTAAACATAATTAGAAGAGAGATTTAAGTTAACATCTTTGATCTTGCTGTCAGTTTTTGATTAGAGCTGTAAATGCTTTAATCAAGTGCAGTGTAGTCATTACATTTCTAACTGTTTTTAAACTGCGAAATTACTGAGACACTGACATCGGTTTAACACTTCTTGAGAATTTCCAGCAAAGTTATGTTTGTAAACTGGGTGTTTGCATTAAATTCTCATTCTGCAATAATTTAACAATTCAATAGATCATGGGATAATTATATTTTGTGTTCGAATAATCTAAAAACCCCTTATTAGATTAAATATAATGTTCTGTAGTTGAGGAGAGTGGGCCACTTCAGATTTCATTTTAAAAATAATTTCTAATCTTGTTTTTTTAAAAATTAAAATGGTATTCAAACCAGTAGTTGTAATGAAAATGAATATATAAGAAGCTAAGTGCAGTATTTAAATGCCTTCCATAGGAAAATGATTATTTTAATGTTACACAGTGTTTGACTAATGTGGATTCCTTCACACCCATCTTAGAGCCAGGGAAGCAGGCACAAGAATTTACCAGGGGTACAGCAGTGCCTGAGACAGTACTACAACTCTGTTCTCTCAAATTCCTATCTTGCAACATTAAAGATAGCTTGAAGACATTTCAGAAAGATAAATTTATTATATATTTTACTGGTGTCCAAAACAGCAGCAAAATGTGCAAAATGGCCATGGACTCAGGTCTGTAATGTCAGTGAGGATGTTGGGCTAGATGGTACCTGCCCATAGGTGGCATGACTTCATTTCAAATACAGAACCCAGCAGTCCAGGGCCCTTTCTCAAATCTGACCTTACCTCCCTGTGTTCTTGATCTTTGAGCATGACAGAAAATCCAGATATTTGTCTCTTTACTGTATGGGCTAAGGGCTGGTGGACAATGTTTTACTCGTAATTGTCTTCTAGAAATCAAGAATTAAGGTACAGCAAAGAAAAACATACTAAATCCATTCTGTCTGCAACATACAGACCATCCACACAAATAAACTCCAACAGTGGCCTGTTAGCAAGTCCCACAAATTTGTTAACGACATCCCACAGCAAACCACCTGGGCATGTCCTGCATGCTGAAAGTCTGGCAGACCAGGAGAGAGAGGAGATGGCACCCAAGCCTGGGACACCCCCACAGAGACTGTTCAGCTGCCAGCACTGCTCTGTGGCCCCTCCAGAGCCCATGTCTGTGCCAGCTGCAGTTCAGGGAGCACCCAGGAGCAAGCAGGAGCCTCCCTGCTAATCCTGACCCAAACCCTTGGGGACCCAGGACATTTCCAGTAGCTAGGGTGGCACTTGGAGCACTCCAGGCTGCTGCTTTGGGAGCATCCAAGCAGAAGCTGCTGCCCCATGCAGTAAACTGCTCTGTTCTGAAGCAGTTTGTGTTTAGAAATCTCCAGGTCTGCCCTAAATCAATTCATAGAGTGGTAGTCTAATGTACAGGTGCCAAAACGGTTGATAAGTGTTGCTGGGTTGCTCCATCAGAAGAAATCACACTTGTCATCTTAGGCACTTACTGAAAAATCAGGTTTTTCAACAATTTTTTCCTAGCAGGGATGCCTTAGAAACAAATTGTGCCTTTATGCAATAAAGGCCCCATGTAAGTCAACCTCTGAAACACCACCTGAAGAGCTTAACTTGATCCCTAAAATATGAGTCCGCTCTGAGGAGTGCGTCCATTATGGGTTAGTCTATTTTTCCATCTCAGCAATTTCCAGAAGAAATATCTTTGTTTTTCAAGTACAAGAACACAGACTTTTGAATTTATATTTTTTTTTAATTTATATTTATATATATATATATATATATACACATAGTGCTGCAAATTCAACCAGGATTTTAAAATTAGTCTGGATTCTTTCCCTTTTGTATACCTCCTGATAACACTGATTTGCAAGGCCATCAAGTATTTTTCATTGTTTCCTCTGAACCTTGCTGTGGGTTTAGTGAGGCAGTGGTTTTCTCAGCATTACTCTGTGTGTAATCAAAGGAAACATTGCAGATGGAAATAACTAGCACTTAGCTCATGTGTGTGAAAAAGCAGCAGAATCCATAGCTGCACTGGTCCTGCAGGGTAAAAAAAAAAAAAAAAAAAAAAAAAAAAAAGAGAGAAAAAAAAGAAAATAAAAACAAAGGAAAAATAGCTTGAGATGGAAAGCTGTAAGTGGAGGAAGACTGTAAGAAGTGTGCTGGGTAAGGAGCACTGAAATGTTTTTCTTGATGTTTTGTCCTTTTGGTGCAGGCTTTTTAATTGCTGTGTATTTCAAATGAAGATTCTAATTGATGGGTATAAATATCACAATGTAGAAAACCAAAATTCAAAACATAATAAAATGCACAATCTACTTAAGTTCATCACCAGACAAAAATAAAGCCAAGTGAGCATTTGCTTGCGATCCTTCCAGAGAATAAAGTTTTGGGGTAGAGCTGGAACTTGAACTGCAGTCAGCCCAGTAAGTTACAGACCCTGTCCCTTCCCTCTGTCCCCTTGTCCCTCCATCTCCAAGTAGCTGCTTCAGATCTCCAGAGTCGTGGTAGAAGAAACATTCTGCACCACGAAACTGTGGTGCATTGCACATCACATGGTTCTCTGGTTGTAAGTTGCTCAATAGATTCTCTAACATTGTCTTGAGAGGGGTTGTTCCTCTCCAAATTGCCACTTCTTTGGAGAGATACTGCATTTTCAAGGGAAAATGAATCTTCATTAGTAATTTGGTACTCATTTTTCTTCCTTTTAAAGGATTTTTTTTTAGTATTGGTAGAAACTTTGAACAATAACTTTCCTCAGAATTCTTTTTGTTATTATTTCTTATACTTTAGTACTTTCATCCTCCAACTTTACAATGCATTTCTTTTTAAGGCATTTAGATTTTGAAATATTCAGTTTGTGAAAAAAATGGGAAACATTGAAAGGATGAGCTAATTAATGTTTCTTCAGGCTATCCAAGGTACACTGTTGTGTTAGAGTTTTGCCCCATTTGTAATTTATGCCTGTTAAAGCTTTATTTTATCATCCATTACTGACTTCTAGGCTTCAGTTTGCACTTACTGGCTGTAACAAGCATTTCATTTTACATGGAGAAAAAATGGTTTTGGTCTCAGTTACTTTTTTACTGTACCTGAAAAAGAGAATGGGATTTGCAAATGATAAATGGGGAAGTTGACTAGCTAACTAATAAAGATTTGTCTTAATCAAGTATGATTTGTCAGAACAGGAGCGCACTGGGGTCAGGGCACACGCAATGAATAATACAGCATTCACTGGAGAGAAGGACCAGGCAAAAGGCCTCATAAATATGCTGCTATTACCCACTGCTAATTCGTATTCAAAGAGTGAGTTGCACTGAAGCCAGCTCTGAGGTTGCTGAGCTGTTCACCTGCTTCATGGGCTTCACCATGTTTAAGAAAGTTTATACATTTATATTTTTATATACACACACTGTTTACAGGGTGCTTTATTTATGCACAGACCGCTGCACTTTTTGGTCAATGTGTTTAGGCATTATTTATTAATCAGCTTCTAGGTTTGTTTTATTTTTCTAATGTCTGGGTGCTGTTTTATTTCTGGTTTTCGTTGTTTAAATATGAATGTGAATACAGTAGGACATAGTTCCATTCACATTTGAAATTAATTTCTGAACAGTGCAAGAAAGGTTAAAACACTCTTCAGCTGCATGGAAGTATTAGAGATCAAACAGGCACAGACTTCTTGTTCATATTGCCAGCTTTCCTGACTTTCTAATTGACCTGTAGATCCAAGATAAATCTGGTAAATCAGGATGCTGGGAGAAACCTGAACAAGCCCAAATGTAATTTTGTTTGATTCTGGCTTTACCTTCTGGTATAACTTTGCTTTTTGCTTCAAGGAGCCTTTTCTCAGATTGAAACAGTTGAAGGATATACTCTTCTCATGGGTCTACTGATGTCCAGATGTGCAAAACACTCTTGTTACTATTGATAAGTTTAAGCTACATAAATGGATCATAAAGAATAAGTTTGAAAAATTAGTAAATTCTTCCAGTGCTTACAGATTTAACTAGCAGTTTTTATTCTTCATCATTGCTCTACTTAAATGTCATATACTGTGGTATGTAGTGGTTATGTAGTTAAATAAGATTGAAAAATTCTCACTCCACTCTTCAATTTTAAAATATATTCTTCAATGAATATTCTTCATGAATTTCAAAACATTTTCATCTCCTTTAAAAACATAGTGTAACTTTTTTTTTCTGTTTGCTGGTTGGCTAATAGCCTGTCTCATCTATTTTGTGCTCACTCTATGTCTTGAAGTGCACTTGCTGCTTTAAGAATGGATCAGCTCTAGAAACAGGGCCAACTTTACAAGCCTCAGACTGCTCAGTGCAGGAGTTTAAGTTGCCAACTCTCTATCTGCACATTTTAAGTCTTTAAAATTACCAGTAATACAGAGTCCAGAGTAATTATTTGTACTGCTCTAAGTTTATAGCAAACTGGGTAGATGGTGGAGCACTTTTGATTAAATAATGATTATGAATACAGCCTTAGATGAACCAAAGATCACCATTGTGTCATCTCAGTGCTGTTTGGAGTCACAAGTTTAATTAAATGTCAGTTTGTGGCTCAAGTTTTAGAGGATGTATTTCCGCAACTTAATTTAGATGCAATCAGGATTTTTAATGCTCTCCCCTGCTAAATCACTTTCAGACAAGTTCAAGACTGGCAGTACTGCAATGAAGCATCGCCCATTCCTGCACCAAGCTCAGAGCGAGCAGGGGCTTCTTCCATCCTGGGAACACTTAAAAAGTAGCAAAAGTCACTGAGGGTTGGCTCCCAACTTTATGTACATTATTAGTGATTGAAAGGGGGGGTAGCAAGTTGTTTACTTATTGATGCACTAAGGAAAGATTTCTTTTTTGCCTTAGAACTTACTTGAAGGAAGAGGGTAGGGGAGGAAGATGCGATGGGAGGAATTTGGAGCAGACAAGCACTGCTGGGCTGGGGCATGGCAAGAACAATGGCCAGCCTGCAATGTAGACAAGTGCTCAGCAGAATCAAAGTCTGCCACCTCCTGTGAATGTTGCTGTGAGGATGTTAGTAAGGGAGCTCAGCTAGGTTGGTGATGGGAGTAGACAGAAAAAAAATACATCAGTTAGTGAGAAATGAGTTGTTTTTTACCAGCAGATTGATGTAAGTTAGGATTTCAGAAAAGGTATGAAACTTTAGAAATGGAAAAAGCAACTGGAGGTGAAGTTACTGGGTCTGTCATCTTTCTTCTTTCTTTATCCTATTTTCTTCTCATTTATGTGCCTTTTTTTTTTTTACTGGGGAAGGACAAACCAGGCCTGGACCATGGGAGGCGTTGGTTATGAAATGCTCCCAGTTTGTTCTTAAAGGCATGTGGCACCTTCCTCAAATATCTTTTCTTCTTTATTTTGAACAAAACACAAAGACTGAATTCTGATTAGGTGTTCTGGATGTTTTTCTTTCTGGCTTCTCTGACCTCAGTCTCAACGAACCCCTTTTGCTCTTGGCCAATAAAAATAATTTCATGAACATCCATTATAGCTTATAGGGAGACCTTTTCATTTGAAAAATGTTTGTATTTTTTACTTTGGTGGACATCTTGGACTTTGGAACTTTGGGAAGTATTTTTAGATGTTACTTGCCTCCACAGTAAGACTGGGCAACTTCTTTTATCCTCTCTTGCAACTGAACTTCTGACAGCTGTGGAAGTGTTGGATGTCCTTGGTGAATGCTGTGGGTTGTCAGTGCTCTTTCCACCTGTATGGCATTTGCTTCTGCTGAAGAAGCCAACTAATCACTATAAGAAGTAGCTAATTTTTATTTTATTGTGTTAATTGACCACTTAGCAGCATGGAGATTAACATCTTCATGGCAGATTCTTGAGGCATTTGAGTGAAACTCATGTTCCCCTATTCTGTTAATGCTCTACAAATTGTCTGTCCATTGGCTTATGGCTGTTACATTATCCTTCATTTATCTGTATTACCCTGTACTTGTTTTTTAATAACCTTAATGGTCTAAATACTTCTGTTTCTAATTATATCAGCTGTTCAATGTAAATATATGTCAGCTGTGAACTGGGGAATTTATTGGACTTTTACCTGTGTCCCTATACTTCAAGATATGTCATCACTTTCTTTATTAATTTTCTGCTGTCAGAAGCATAAGGTGTTTGACTCAACCCCGAATTCTTCAGCTCCTGCAACCTGTATTTTCCAAGTTTGTAAATCTGCTTGCTGTCACCTCTGAACAGTGAGCTTTTAACACTTTCTAGTATTTTTCCCAGACACTGCTGTTGATGATTTATCCTAGTCTCCTAAAATCAAAACTTTTAACCTGTCCAAAATGGAGTGGCTTTAGGGAAAAGAAAAAACAAAAAAAAAAAGCCCCAGCCTGTGTTTCAGCATAGTTTCCAAAAATCTTGTATAAGCTTTTGCTACATCTTCAGAGCATGTGATGTCTCTGTGCAAAGACCACACACAATTGCACTCCCCAAATGGCACTGCTCACTGGCAGGGCTGAGGATCTCAGGCTGGAACTGTTCCTCAATCCTACTCCTACACTGTATACTCAATACACAGTGGTTTTTGTAGTGTATTTCATGATTCTGTAGAACAGCCATCTTGATTTTTAACATGATCCTCTGCTTTTCCCAGTGCAAATTAATTTGTCTTTTCCAACCTCTAATTTCATAGCTCAGATGCCTGCATTGTATATATGATGAGATATAGCAAATCATATTTCCAGGCATCCTTTCTGTGATTTTGTTTGTTTTAAGCTCTTTTTTTTGTATTTTAAATCATATCAAGATATCTGCTGCATCTTATGATGTTTTTTTATGTACACACACACACACACATATATATACACACACACATATATATGCAAACACACAGGGTACACTTTGAGAGAAAAAGGGCTCTATAAACTATGTTGGATTATTTTGTTTTTCATATGAAAAGAAAAATGGGGAGTCTGTCTTCAAAATTCATAAAAGTGCGTGTTTGTTTATCCTAAAGCCTGGAGAGGCTCATTCTGTGTCATTCCTGTCTCTTGAGTAAAAATATTAGTCATTCTTAGGGCAAAAAAGTATTATTGACTTGAGTGATTAGAAAAAGCTCTTTCAGAATCAGTTTAGCTGATAAAGTACATAAATTCTTAAATGGCTGGAGGCAAAAAAAGTAAAAGAAACCTGTCAAGCACAACTTATTTTGCATCCTTGGTGTGTGCATAGGTATTAGAAATCAAACTCTGTGGACTACATATTAAATAATTACAATTTGTATGTATAAATACTGCATACAGGTTGCAAGCAAATTCAAAAGAAAGGGCTTATTCAGGAGTGCAAATCATTGCTAGAAGTGATCATTGTCTTTTGGGTTTATCTCAACGTGACTGTTGAAAGCCATGTGCCAATTTGTGCACACATGACGAGGGAAGTTAAGTTTGCATTTCTTATGTTTGGGAGGGGCTGGTGTTTTGTTTTGTTTTTTTTTTTTTTTAAGTGAGGAAAGTTGTATTCATCCTGTAATTAGTTTAAGTGTTTAATGATAAGAAATGTTATATTTTTCTTGCATAACATAGTCTAAAAGAACCAGGCACCATTTGTGTTGGACTCACAACATGGCATTTTTGAAGTGCTTGGCACTAAAGAGGATGATTTCCCATTCTTTGTTCAAAAAACCTTTAGGGCAAAATACATTTAGAGCTGTGGATTTTAGCATTCACCATTTAAGGATGATGCTTGTTAATATTATGTACTTTTTCAGAAATATTTTTTTCTGGCCATCACAGCATTGTTTAAGACTGAGATAATTGCTCTATCGAATATTCCTGCCCTCTGTCAGTACACAGATAATAATGTTGTAAATGCATTCACCCTTCTGCTTCTCACAGTTTAGCTGTAATTTTAAAACATAATTTTATGCATCTCTTTGGGAATTTCAGTTGGAAGAGGCAGCACCACTCAGTCTTTGGCAGGACTTGGGACTGCACCCTACTAAATATTGTCCGTACAAAACAACTGAAAGGTTGGCATAATCCCCAAATAATTGACGTTGTTAAGATTCTGTGGAAATAACACCATTAGTGGCAACAGGCAACACCCTTTAGTTTGTGTATTGGTGTTAATTCATGCATCTGCACTACAGTATATCTTACAAACCTGACCTTTTCAAATAACTGTAGTAGCTTCTTCAATGACTTGCATTATAAGTAGGCTGGGAAGATCCATACAGCACCATTGCACCAAAAGCATGAATCTGCCACATAGATGAATGTTTTAACTGGAAGGAAAACATCAGAGTTGTGGGGAAACCTGAAAAATGTTAGAAAGCAATTACATCAGGCTTGTAATTAGCTGTATTGTGGGCTAATGCTACATTTTTCCTAGTCCCAGGTGCTTTCAGTTGCAAACCAAGTGAAGAGACATGTCTTCATTGAGAAGTCTTTATTTTCTCTATGTAATAATATTTTTGTTTGACTGTCTTGACCTTCCAGCTAAAAATCAAGTTTCACTGTCATCAGTGAATTTTGAGTAGAATGAGGATATGAAGAGGATAAAGGTGTCAATTTATGTTTGCAAACTTACTGTGAGATTATGTTATCTCCGTCATATCTCTTTGTTCAACTTATGTTGTTATTTTAGCCCACAAAAGGCCAAAGATCATCAACGAAAGTGCATGTAGAGTAAAGCTACTCCTGTAAAATTGATGATCCGTCCAATTATTTATCTATAGAGGCTGCTGGGAAGAAACGCAACTATCTCAGTTCTCAGACCCCTCTGCTAGGTTGAACTTCATGGCTGAAGGTTTAATCCCTAAGTGTCATATCAACAATTCATTCTGTGATATTCTGGCTGACATGCTCTCCTTCCTTATTTATTGATGTCTTCAGTCATCGACAATGAGAGGAAAATACACTATTCGTCAAAGTGACGGTGTTTTACCCTCACTTACAGTTGATGCTGCTGTCACATTGATGGTTGGAAAATAAACTCAATCATTATAAAAAGCTAAGAGTGTGAACTTGCCAGTGACAGGAAGAAGATGAAAAAAAAATATACACAAACCCACAGTAACTTGCTTCAAAATTGGTGTAATAAAAATAAAACTGTTCCCTACAAAGGTATTTTTGAGCTTTGTTCATGAGATACCAAACCATTTTAGCCATGTATTTTATACTTATTCCTTTGAAGGAAGATCTGTACCTCATACTCCTTTATGTTTGCAAACATACATGTAATTTTTAGCATTAATACACTTTTTATCATTTCACCTCATGCTATTAGGTTGGCAATTTGTTGATTTTTTTTCCCCCCTCTCTTTTAAGAGATTTTGCTTTGTTTTTGTTTTTTCTCCCCTGGATTATATTGAACACATATTTCTGTTTGTGTCTTACAGTATTTTGAGTGCTTTAATGAGGAAAAGCTCAGTATAGTTCCATCCTGTGAGTCCTTTGACATGCAAACATAAGCAAGGCTCTTGTGAATCACTTTCTGATTTGTGTGCCATTTGTGTAACTGCACTGCACTGTGCAGCCTTTTAAACTCCAAACCCATGTATCTTACCACATTTCACCTTTGGGAGGCATTGTATATACAGCTAAAAGTAAAGAGCAGCGAGCCAAGAGGGACAAGATAGCATAATGAGGATGTCAATTTGTGGTCAGAGGAAATATTTATCTTACTTGTACTATACTTGGCAACTGATAGAGAAATATATATGTAATGAATTTCCTCAGACTTTATCTGGCAGACTGTGTACCTTGTGTTAAATGGATTTAAAAATAACATTGCTTGTCTCAAACTTTTAAAGTTTGAGGTGATTCTACTTTGGATTGTTCCTTGAAAATAGACTGTATCTATTAAAAAAATCATAATCATGTTTGCTAACATATTGGTGATTTTTTTAATGAGCCTTTTCTGAAGGCTCCTTGAATAATGACATTTAGGATGTCACTCACTCACCAGAACAAAAGCAAGGCATTTTTTGTTGTTGTTTGGGGGAAAAAAGCCATGGTTTTGTAGTTTTATTGTTTTGGTTTGTATCTCTGGTAGGCCTGCTAAGTACCCTAAATGAATGTGCACAGAAATGCTGGTTGTCTCACACGTGCTGTGTGTCCTGAGGCAAAGCTACAGCTGCTTCAGCTCCTTCTGCCCGCTTCCCCATCTGTAAAATGGGAATGATTTAACTTATTTTTCTCCTTCGGGGAAATACAGGAAGGGTTTCTTAATATTTCTATAGAGCTTTGAAGATTAAAATCTCTTCTCTATACTTGCTGCTAATATTTCAGTGTTCGAGAAGCATTTGATTGAAGCTGTTTGAAGAGTAAAGTTTTGGCATCTTGTGTTGTCTTTGTACCATATCTTGAGGCCTCTCCACTATAATTTTGCAACCTTTGGTTCAGCGTAAGCTGCGGAAGCAAGCAAGCCCTGTGTAAACAAATGGTGATGACTATAAATTAATGTCTCTGTCTGCTGTTGAAAACATCAGGAGATTACAGCCTATCTCTAAGCCAGCCAGAAACAGTCCATGGTGGAGCAAAGCAGACACCAGTAACTGGGCTGAGCCTGAAAAAGCTTTCATTTAAGCATCAATGGTAAACGCTGAGAGCCACTGAGAGAGGTTTTCTTCTAATATGAGTTCTGTGTCTTTAGATGTACAAGGATGGCTGGTGTTTTAGCAAAGGCTTACTGACTTCCTTGGGCTTAAGGAATAGATAGGAAGTATGAGCATCCAGCATCTACAGCAAGTCTGAAAGTCTTCTTGCCTTTGTTTCACAGATCAGAGGTCAGCATCAATTCCCTGGGTGTAGACAATCTCAAGAGACTGCAGAGGGGCAGTTTCTGGTTTGGTTTGCTTCTTTGGTTTTATGTTGTTTGAAAAA
Organism: Passer domesticus; assembly: GCF_036417665.1. Taxonomy (NCBI): domain Eukaryota; kingdom Metazoa; phylum Chordata; class Aves; order Passeriformes; family Passeridae; genus Passer; species Passer domesticus. The sequence goes on from NC_087481.1 coordinate 49,814,181, forward strand.
CTTAAAATTTAATATAATGATGTATTCCTCTTTGCACTTAGGAGGAGTGATTAGGCTACCACATGTGTTAAGTGCTCTTGTTAGAATCTAACTTGGCATTTTAAGGCCTTGCAGTCACAAGCTGTATTTTTCATGATTTACATTTTCATTTTTTAATGCAGAGCAGATTGGACAGGAGATGCTTGAAAACCTCAGCCATGACAGAGAGAAGATCCAGCGTGCTCGGGAAAGGGTAAGTTTGATAATAAGTAATTGCTGATTCTGCATTTTATTTGCATTGGGCAAGTTCTTTGTGCATGCAAAAACAATCCAGATGAGATATAATCACCATCTGCAGTGGAGAACTTACAGTGTCTTACACAGGCCACATCCTGCCAAGTCTCTCTGATGGGGAGTCACACTGTGGTCACCAAATCTGCTGCTGGGAGCAAATTTTCTGTCACTATCACAGTTAGGTCAGTGTTCTGTCCTTTGAAGGGTTTCTTATACTGTCCATTCCAATGACTACTTGGCCTTCCTATGAAACAGTTCAGTATCATAAGTGAGCTTCTAATAGTTGAGCAACCTTACTCTTTGTGTGTAAATATGATGCAAATAACAGCCCCTCGGGCAGCTTTGTGTGAGGAGCAGGTACTGCTGCCCTGTCTCTGCAGCCAAGGCAACTTATCTGTGTCACTTCTGGCTCCTGTGGCTTCCATGGGATCAGCTCCACTGTGCAGAGTTAATGGAGATGCTCAGAGGCCCATCCCATCCGTGTGTACAAGTGCTCTGACCTTCCATGTGGGAGCCCAGCCTCTGTGGCTCTGGTTTCTGCTCACAGAACCAGGACTTTCTGTCCATGACCTGTTGTTCAGATACTTTCCCAAGTGTCCAATTTTTACAAAGCCAGGCTCTCCCACACGTCTCTTAACTGACCAGTGGCACTTCAAAGAAACTTCTTTATCTGTCACAAGGAGTTTCTTCACTTAGATAACTTTAATTAGTAAAGCTTCCTATAACAGCATTAATGTGGCATTTTCTGCCAGCTGTACCAGTTGCTTTCTGAGGTGCTGGGCATTAGCTACTTTAAAACACTAAATATAGCTAGATCACTAAATGTAACTAAGAATTGTGAGGATTGACAAAGTTTTGTTCTGGCAATTTGGTGTCATATTTCACTTCCACTTCTTATATCCCCAGTGACTGCTGAGTCTGAAATGCTTTTCTGTTTCTAGCTGGACAAATAAAATGTAGGAAATGGAGATAAATGCCGTGATCCATTCTGCTGATCCTCTATATCCCAGGGATGTAGTTCTGATCACTCAAGGTACTCATGGTTCCTAGCATAACTTTTCCTTTTCATTGCTTTCCACCTGAGGAGCAAATTTCTTTGAAGGCAAAACCTGTAAGATGCAAAGAGCAAGATTAAAAATAAGAAGGATATTCTAGGAAAGTGTAGTACATACATACTCCACCAAAATGCAGCAAAAAAACTCTTGTCATAATCGAAGATCTCAAATTGCAAGTTTTTTTATCAGGAGCCACATAAATACTTAAAAATACTTAAAATATTTTCTTCAGGGAATTCAGAAAAGTTCTCCAGTGGAGCCACATGGCTCTACCTGTTCCAGCTGTCTGTGTACACTCAGATGAACATTCAGGGGAGATCTTAGATAATTTAGCTAGTTTTTCATTTTCTAGAGATTTTGAAAGACCAGAACAGAGGATGCTTTATAAATGCATGATAGCTGTACATTAAATATGTGGAGTTATTATCTTATCAACCAGGGAATAAACTTGTTTTCTGGAATGAAATAGTCACATGAGTATGATGGTCAGCTTTAACAGTTCAATGTTGAGAAAACTAGGAAAATTATTTTTTATAATCAAAATGTAAATAAGTTAATGTCTTAATGGCCTGGTTAAATTTACATATAGAAATTTTCCTGTCTGTAGAGTAAAACTCGTATTTTCTTCTGAAGGCAAAGAGAAGGGATAAGAGCTCTTCTACAAGTCGAATAGGTCAACTGGATTATACAGGACATTAAAAGATGCAATATCTTATAAGAAAACCTAAAAACTTGTCTACGGCTGACAAGATATCAATGTCAGCATCTTGTTCATCTTCCTGTTTTCTCATTATTATTCTTAATATTATCTTTAAAAACCACATAGATTTGCCATTGCTAATATCAAAGCCTGTTTCAAAATATTTTCACTACAGCAGTTCTGTGAAACACACACTGGTTAAGAGTCTCACATTCCACCAGTTCCATTCCACACTTCTGTGGTGTGCTGGTATTGGAAAAGAAATGGTGGAAGAACTGCAATCAGATAATTCAGTTTTAAATAAAAACAAACTTACAGTTTGAAACTCTTCATGTGGCGTTTTTTTTTTTTTTTTCTTCTGCCAGAGCAGGAAGAAAAGGTGTTTTCTTAGCATTCTCTTGGGAGGTAGCTAGAGATCTTCCAACTATGTGTGTACGTGTTTGTTTCTTCTTTAATGTTTCTTTTGCTTATTTTGTGGGTTTTTTATTACCGTAAAAACATGAGGTCGTCTTGCTTAGACGAGTTTGTCAAACCCCTAAGATTCAGCTTCCCCTTCCTAACTATCAGCACTGATTCTAGCTGTCAGGTAGAATCCTGCAGCAAGAGAGGAAACTTAGGATCAAACATTTAATGGTAAAAAGAAGAGCGCTACTTTTCTGTGAAAAGGGAGGAGAAGCCCCAAGTGTTAAATGCATCTTTATGAATAATAAAAGACCAATGTAAAGCATACATTTGTACTTCAGATTCCCTTCTAGCATAGATAAGAACTTGGCTTTTTAATGAGCCTTTTAAAAATTATTGTGACGTTTTTTCTGCTGTTACTTGTGTCAAACCGGGCTAAACTGCTTTTCTGGAGCTTGAATTGTCTAGATGAATCAAGAAAAAATGAGGGAATGGCCTCCCTGGAATATAATACTCATCTTTGTTCCATCATAGCACATAATTACAGAGATCTGAGAGTTAGTGCAAGCCTTCCCACTGAATATGATATTGCTAAGAGCAAGACTTGATTGGTGTTATCCAGTTTCTACTTGGTATTTTCTTAATAGCTTTTAGGAGAATAAGGAGGAAATTTATGCAAAAAGGTTATGTGACACTGATTGTCATATCACCTACTGATTTCAATAACAAGCATTAAATCTAGCAGCAAATATTTACAGTATTGTGCTCCAGAATAGAGACTGGGTTTAATATTGCTGCTGTTCAAATATTCAAGATATAATAGTGGTTTGTTATGGTGAAGGTGATTTGTTATTGGAAGACTGCCACTCTCCTTGGCAGTGTTAGTGTTTTGATGGATTTGTAATACAGGATGCATTTTGTCTACTACAACAAAGTTTTTTTTTTCAGTAAGTCAATGACTCAGGTAATCCTTTCAATCTGATTTGATAATGAAAAAGTAAATATTCAGCTTTCACAAGGAGAAGAATGTCTTTATGTATGTACACACAGCTGTGTTTTGGGGCATGTTAGAAACAGTGGTCCCTGCTATTTCATAGCTGAAATAGTCATAATCATTACATTATCTTTTTACAGTAGATTTTGATGTCCTGCTAGTTCCAAGATGTCTAAAATGTCAAAAGATGTCTCTCTTCTAGCTGCCAGTGGCAAAAGAGGTGATAGGACAGTACCTCCATTCTTCCTATTATCTTCTAATTTCTAGATTTCCTTTTGTGGGACACTAATAAACACAAAAAAGAGGGGACATTTTAATCCCTTTTAAAAAGAAATAGAAATAAACATGAAGATCATTTGCTTTATAACTTTTCATCTACTCTATTTCATCTTTTACCTATTTTACAATATTTTGAGAGATGTAGAACAAGACAGCTGATTAGGTGTAGCTGTAAACTGTAGGTTTCCTTTGTCCTAATAAACTACAAAAATGGTCGTTTCAGAGAGTAAGAGTTCCTTACATTAAAAAAAACCCCCAGCATTTCTGCTGTACAGCTGTTCCTTCTGCACATGTATATATAATATTCACAAAGCATTTGAACACCCAGGCCAGAGGTGGCTGCTGTAATGTCAGTACAAGTTTTATATTTAAGGGGCAGTATAGACATATTTATTTTACACAGAATTGCTAAAGTGATATATTTTGTATTTCTGTTTCTTTCTTTAAACTACAATCTTTGAAAAACAGTGAAAGAAAGCTATGTCTTTCTTTTCATAAAGCATCAGGAACATGGCTGTCTCTTCATCCCTTGATCCTTTCACTACTGTACACAAACAATACACATACACGTGGGACTTATGGATTCCAATGTATAGAGCTTCTACCTGCAACCCTTTATTTGTAAAGCTTTTGCTCTTTATCCTGACTCACCTTTGTTGCCTCAATGACTTCCCTTGCCTGGGTTTCATATTTATGTAAGTGAAAACAAGACAAGGTATTTTTAAATTTCAGAGCTTTGGTGTCTTTATGAGCCTGTTGTGTGCTAACCCTGAAGCTAACTGGCTGAGATGACTGTGAAACCCCTGTCCTTTGTACAGACTGGGCTACGTGTGCCTTTTACCTTTAATGGGACTCTTTTCTCCCCAGCTTAGAGAAACAGATGCAAACCTGGGGAAGAGTTCCAGGATTTTGACGGGAATGTTGCGAAGGTAAGGCCAAGGTAGGGACATTTCTGCTCTTTCTTTCTTTCTTCTCTCCCTCCGTGCCTTTATTTTCAATTTTACTTCAATCTCAACATTTTGGTGTTGTCCCTGACTTTTTTTTACAGAGGCTGCTATGTGCAATGTCTTTAGATGATAGAAGGCTTTGTCATGCCTCTGGAAAGAGTTTTCTGAACCTGAAGGATAGCCCTTGTGTAATGATTTCTCGTCTTTGGGGGGTGGTTTGGAAGAAATGTTCTAAAATTAAGATTTTTTGATTATGATTTTCTGTGTTTCCTATTCTTGAGTGATTTCTGTGTTTTGGGGGGTTTTTTGCCCGTTAAAATGAGAAAATTGGTAAATGTTTTGGGGCAGCATAAATTTATGTGCAGAGAAAAGGTTAAAATTATCAGTTCTGCCTAAATAGATGGGGCAGACACACTGTCAACCCTTGTGGTTTTAACATGTTTTTTTCACGCTTTCAATGTTATGAAAATTGTCCCTGGGATCAAAATGAGGTGATATGAAAAGCAAAATTGTTCAATGTCCAAAAACTCTGTGTGGGACTGAAGGGAGGGAGTTATTCACTGGTTATTTATTCCCTTAAATTTGTATCAGTGCATTCTCAGACAGATTTTTTTGAATTAGTGGCACCTCTGGTTATGTGTTCTTTACCCAGTGAAACAGCACCTGAGCTTCTCTGTGATGTCTGTATTTCTGTACATATTCAGTTTCCTAAAGAAGAAAAGCATCCCTCTAATAAGCAGTGCTGGGTGCTAAGAAAGCACAGTTTTAAAGGAGTTTAGTGCATCCTCTGAAGAGTTCAGTCTGAAATTACCCTTGCCACAGGCTTTTATGTTGTGTGTTTGCTTAATGCACTTTGCTTATTAAAAAAAGGAAAGAAAGAGAAGAAAATTTTAGCAGAGTTACTGGTTTGTCACTTGGCTTAGGATACGTGGAAACTGGAATTTTTATAAGTTGTTCTTTAGCACAAGCTTTATTTCTCCATAAGTCTCCTAAGAAAAATACCTTTGTTAGTTCCTTGTATACCAAATTGACAAAGGTTAAAGTGACTGAACCTGATGCCTTCATTCCACAGATCTTTTACAATTCCAGTTCCAAATGTAACATATAAAATTCTCTGATTAAGAGTAATATGTAAATGACACAAGCTAAATTCAAAATCCATGGAGAAAGGAAGTGGCAATTGAAAGGGATGGTTCAGTGGCTGTAGACAATCAAAATAAACTATAAAAAAAAATGAAGAAAAAGAAAAGACACCAACCAAACCGAAGTCTCCCCCGGAAGGGCTCTGCGACATGAGCTGTAACGAATATTCTGCATATGTCTCCATTTTGTCAAATCTCATTAAAGGGGTTTCTTGCTTTATGTCAATTGAGCTGTCCAAAAATCATTCATCATTTTAGTGTAAAAAAAATCATGCAGTTATTTAAATAATATCATATTAATGTTAAAGTTCAGCTGTCATTTAATAGTATGGCTTAATCAGACATAGCATTTAGGAAAAATAGTTTTTTCGGGCTTTACTTGGCTTTCAGGTTGGCAGATTCAAATAAGGATTTATGGGTTTCTAAACCAATGTATTCTTTCCATGTTTATGCTTGAGGTACCCCAGCCTTTTTTGCAGCACCCTGTAGTCTGTTATTTTCAATAAAATAAAGTATCTCCTCATATTGTGTTTGAATACATTTGCAAGTAATTTGGAGAAGCTGAAACAAAAACATATGCTGTAACCTTTGACTTTGTTTTGTGTTTGGGAATCACAGTTAGGAGTCCTAGTTTATAAGTGTTCCATAAGCCAAATGAAAAATATGATCTTTCTGAGATGTACTTGGGCTCTTCTTTTCCGAAGACAAAAGGATTATGTAGTTGAACACCATGATGGCATGTTTCTGTGTGTCAGAACGGCACTGGATTTCCTTTTTCTTCCACAAAAATGCTGAGCTGAGTCACCCATCTAGAAGAAAGTCGGGTTAGGATTTAAGCTGAGGTCAGGTAAATGTGCCAAAAGCATAAGAGCAGCTTTTGGTAGACTATTCTCAGGATGTTGTTTAAAACCACGTAATTGATAGACCTACAGTGAATTTAATTTGTTTGTGATTGTTGGGTAGAAAGGTCTAGCATTATCCCAGCCTCAGCATCATCCCAATTTGTTTAGTTATAAGAATAATCGTGAAATACAGACCCCAAGAAATCAGCATGTATTAGATAAATACAACTGCAAGAAATATAATTAGCACAGATTGGCAGTTGTTTCCTAATTTCTGCATACTTCAATACACACCACACAATGTTTTACATAATTACTAGAACCAATAAAATAAAACACTGGAGGACCATCTCCACATCAATATTATACAGAAAAGGTAATGATAAATTGAACATTGCTCAATGTAGTGGCTGTTCCCACAATATATATTAGCTGATATGCTTGAAGTCATATGCCATGCTAACAACTCTGCGCTTCAAATTAATGCCTAACCCTTTCTAATTTTACTGTCTGGGAAAGGTAAAGCAGCATCTCTTTTGAATCTGGCTGAATATATTAAGAGATCATGTATTTAGATAGCTAGAGGGCTAAATTACTGCCTTTGAATGACCTAAATTCCCTGGCCATGTGTTTGTGAATGAAATATTCTGGAGATGGGGAATAAAAGGAGAGACAGGTTTTGTAGGTGGCCATGGCTCACTAAGGAAATCAGTGGCATAATAGGGACAGGTCTTCCTATCCCAGTTTGCTGCTTCAGCAATAAGGTGCCCAGCCTTATGTATTGGAAGTTTTTGTCTCACAAGATTTTGGGTGTGTGGGTAAGAGTATTTTTGTAATACGTGGTTTTAGGTATTCTCACATACAAATTACCTACCTATACTTCATGATTTTTTTTTTCTGTAGCAAATACTTAGGTTCTATTAAGCTAATACATTCCTCTTATGGCATGGCATTACTAGAATCAGGGGGAATGGCTTCAAACTGAAAGAGAGTATGTTTAAATTAGATATTAGGAAGAAATACTTTGTTGTGAGTGCAGTGATGGGACATGGGCATTCAGAAAATTGACTTAGAGTATGAATTAATTTTTGGGTTTAGATGAAGTGTGCAGTTTTTGTCCATGAGCCACTGGAATGGGTTGCCTCAGGTCTCTATCCCTTGGCCTGTACCCCAGTGTGAACTGGGGAGTGCACAGTGTGCTAGAAAGAAGTAGAAAAGAATGTGTTCTGGAATATCTTCAGAGTTTTGCCCATATCCTAAGCCAATAGCCTAGAAAAGCTTATAAGAAAAGAATTTGGAAAGTCTCCAAGCCACACACAGCCCAGTGGGAAACAAACAAACCTAAAAGTAACCAGATAAAAATTTCAGTGGATTTGAACCTTTTTTCAATTAGCAGATAAGTTCTGTCTACCCCCTTCCAATTGCAGGAGAATATTTTAGAAGAATGGCTGCTACACTCCAGAACAACTTTTTATCCTGTCTTGTCCACCAGGAAACTTTTGTGCTAAAAATAATCTTTTAATCTTCAGATTTCAGTGTTCTGGATTGTTGTCAATGATGTTTTGAGAAGCTCATGAACACATCTACATTTATAAAAGAGACTTTTAAAATTTGATTCCCAGCAGGACAGAGACACTAACTCTGTCTGATAGAAATGAGGCAGTAAGGGTTCAGTTCAGCTCACAGGTAATAAGTTATGTGACTTTCCAACAGCTGCATGATCAATATGACTGCAGTCAGAAATGGAATGTGAGTTCTGGTGAAGCTTTTTCACTCTTTCCAGGAAAATTCTGGGAGTCCTGCTTCTTGCATCACTGCTAGTCAAAATTTGTTCTACTTTTTCAGACCTTGCAGTTTATTTTTCAACATTTCACAGAATTGTAGGACAGCTTAGGTTGGAAGGGACCCCTAGAGGTCATCTGGTCCAACCTCCTGTTCAAAGCAAGTCTCATTAGAGTAGGTTGCTCAGACTCTACTCCAGTCACATTTCAAACACATACAAGGCTGAAGATACCAATGTCTGTCTGAGCAGTCTGTTCCAGTAGTAGCTGACATAAACAAATCCTTCAGGTATCTCCCTGAAATTTCCCAGCATCCAACTTGTGTCCATTGGTTCTGGTCCTAAGCAGAAGTGATTGTCAGAATTGGCCTTCAGAGCTTGGCCCTGGATTGCAGTTTTTTTCTAGCAGTTCTCATACAGCTTCATCAGTGATGTTGTGGTCATTGGGCTGAGGGGACACTGTGTAGGCAGTTCTTGAAGCAGGGCACAGGGTGCTCTGCCTCCACCCACTGACCTGGCCGTGGCCATTCAGCAGTGTATGCACTGGACTTCTTTATTGCTCTGGCTCCTAGAGATGTGCAAAGTTAAGAATGTCTGTTCTGCCTTCTTGCTTGCTACAAAGCCCACATTTCCATATGTTTAGAACAACAGCAGGGACAGTCATGTCCCTGTGGGGACACAAACCCAAACAAAGAGTGTGTGTTACCACTGCCTTTTTCCCTACTTCCCTACCAATCTCTGTTTCCATCCCCACAAGTCCATTACAAAAAACTGATTTTCTTCTGAGGTAAAGCCTGTTTCAGTCATACTTGGCCATGGCTGTTGAGTCTCTGCAGTTTTCTGAAGGCAGGTTTTGTATCACGGATCCAGAGTGAGGTTTAACATGCAGCTACGTTTGCTTTGTTTTCATGCTAATAGAGGAGTTCCTCTTTCCAGGATATTTGGTCTCAAGCCAAAAGAAGTTTGAGTATTGTTTCAGCAACTTTTTTGTACATATATTTCTATTTTTACTTCCAGATATATTTCTACACTGAAAAATGATTGAAATGGTAAATCCTCAAGCAAAATGTCTGCTCCATGTTCAATATTTACAGCTCCAGCTGTTTACTTCAGTAATTTAGACCTTCATTCGGGAGCACATTTAAGCATATGGTTAACTTAGATCAGAGGAGAATTCCCTTAACTTGAGGGAAACTGAATTGGGGGGAGTAGGTGGCAGAATGATTCTGGGTCATCTCTTGGGGCAACACGGGTTTTATTGTGCTCCTTGCAAACCATGTCCTTAATATTTCTGTTATTAACTGGAAGCTGTAAAGTATGCATAGCATATTTTAGTGCTTGTTACTGTCAATATAATAACTTTTTTAATATCATTTTCTTGACTTTTAAGCATTTAATATAGTTACTTGGTTCTTATGTTATTGTACATTTGTGTTTTGTTATGCAGCTAACCTTTATCAATTATGAAGTGTTGAATCTTTTCAGAAGGAAACTGGTAAACTCTGTGGTGCTGTTAATCACAATCTGGTCCTTGGATGGGGAACATACTGCTTGTTATTCCAGATTAAACCTTGGCATTAATTAGTACCTAGTTGTTCCTTGCTTTGTCTCTGACTTTAAAAAGAAACCTTGTTTCTTTGTTGAAGTGATGGACAAAACATCTGGAAAACATAAATGTGTCGTCAGCAAAATTCCCAAGGGTGAGCACTCTTCATCATTAGGAGTCCAACCAAAAAACAGGAAATGTACCTCTAGGTCTGAGCAGCAAATATTTTAAAATAGTATGGGACAATGTGGGTTCCCTGTCCTTAGTTTAGGTATAATGTAATCTGATGCATGTAAGATGCATTTCTTATTTTTAATAATCAATGGAGAACCATTTTCTAAACCTTACTTGTCTTTCTTAGTGTTGTTTCTGTGCTGTTTCCACAATACTTCTGAAAAATCTTGCCCTACTTCTGTTCAGTGTTAGAAACACTGTTCAGCTCATGCACCATGGAGGGTGCAGAAGTCTTTTGAGCCGCTATTTAACCACCAGCCATCAGTGTACATGGAGAGTTCCAGGCCACAGGCACTGAATGCCTTAAAAAGGGACCAATTTCAACATTGCAGGCATGTAGCTGGGATTAGTTTAATGCCACCGTAGCCTTTGCAAACCTTCATCTCTAACAACCTAAGTGATGCAGAGTTAAGTTTTCTTCAAACCTGGAAGAAAAAAGGAACATCACGATTGATCTTCACATCTAGTAACTTAAATGCATAGGATAAAATAAGTCAGTGTTTTAATCTCCTTGTGCCCAGGCAGCTTTAGAAGGGGATGTCCCTCATTCGGTGAGGTAAGAGCATTTATATGGTAGCATTGTTTTATTTTTCAGATTGTTGGAAAGCTTTATCCACATGTCAGGCTGCCTACACTATGTCCATTATGAGCAGGGTTCTCAGCATTCTTCAGACCACATTTCTAATTCTCTTCTTCCATTCCTTTTTGAAGTGTACAATGGTCTTTTTTGTCCCCTCTTTGTTTTGTCCCCTCCATTCCCTCTTTTCTATCATCTGGAATTGCTATCTCATTTGCTCCCCTTCTGTCTACTCATGTCCAGCTGAACAGCTGGAAAGAGCATTAACACACAGTTGTGTTTGTGCAGGAAAGCAGGATCCCAATGGATAATTATCCTAGCTAGTCCTAGACTGCATATACCAACAATGTAAAGCATCATGATAGGTTAGGTATCGTGTAACCCTTCGTGGTTGTTTTCTGCACTGGGAATGTTGACTACCATTAAGCAGCTAGAGCCTAAAAAGGTTCACAGTGTCATGAGTGAAACAAAAGGCATTTCACAGCCAGCATTGTCCTGTCTGAACCACAGCAGGTAGGCCACAATATGCTTCCTTGAGAAGCCATGCCTTATATCTGCCTAAGCAGTGCAGGGCTTTCCTGCAGTAGGTGCAAGGAGGTTCCAATAGGATGAGTTCTCTCTGGTGTGATATTCAGGAATAGTGAAGGTAGTGAACATGTTTTGGATATGGTACAGTTGTTTATATGAAGGAGAGGAACTGTTAGCAAAATCTAGCATTGGTAATAGCTGAAATAATTGGAGACAACTTTTCAGAAATCAATTAAGTCAAACTCTTTAAGACCAGTAGTTGATTAGGGATCATGTTCTTGACACTACTCACGCTATAACTGTGAAAGAACAATACAGGTTGAATTTTACACATTCCATTTACTGCAGAGTGTTTAAGTAATAAATTCATGAATGTAACATTTTCTGAACACAAGGTATGTATGATATCTTGCCAGTGGGTCACTTCTGTTAATCCATATATTTAATAAAGGAAATAGAACCACCTTGGAATTTATTTCAATAAAGTTCATCACTTTGTGTTAAAGCAAGATTGACTGACCCTGTTTTAATCCTGACAGATATTTGTTTGGCCTGTTCTCCACTGATCAACATTCCCCATCTCTTCAATCAGATATTTCCAAATTTTCCCTAATGTTTAGCTCAAATCCTTTTTCATGGGTAGACAGAGAAGTTTGATGTGCAAGCGCATGTGAGGCATTTTCTGGTGACTTGTACTGTGCAAAGAAATGTCTGCTCAACTTTTCAAGAATTAGAGACCATAAATAAGAGTGTACAGAATTAAATTACAGTTCAAGTTTTCATCAAGCCAAGACTTTTGATGGGATACAGGAATGTAAAAATAGAAGAGTTGGATTTTTGTTCTAATAGGCAAATCCTGGAAGCTCAGACTTTCCAAACAGTATCTTCATATGTGTGTGTCCTGGAGCGTTGCAAATAGAGACACCAAAATTAAATAATTCCCATAAAGTTGCATATATGGACTAAAACTAGACTGTATAGTATGGTGACTGAAAGCAACATTTGCAAGACAAAATTACAAAAGATCGAGATTTTACTTTTTTGGTAGCACTTCCTAAACACTTAAAGAAAAAGAACAGTAATTGTGTCTAACAAACAGGATTTTAACTTATTTCTCCCACCCTTGCCCATTGACACACCAGTATTTTGGACAGAGATAGTGTTTGAAAACAAATGGAGGAATACAGATTGATTTGCTTCATCTTCTGTCAGGTAAAAGAGCTCCTTTGTGCCTTCTGAGTATGATTTCTGTGGCACTTGGCACTTTTCTTGCCACGCTTGATTGAAATTGTTGACTTTTAATAAAAGCAAAGTTAATTTGGCTTTCCAGCATGATTCTGATTGTACACTAAGAGCTTTATCTTTAAGAAAACAATGAAGTGATCAAACTGGTATAAAACTGCTGTGATATCAGTATCTTATCCTTATTAGCTAATCTTTTAGACTGGCTTCAGTCTAGTTCTTAGTAGTAGGTTGGACTTCTGGCTAATAAGAGATTAAGTGACCAAAAACTGGGAAAATGAAAACTCAGCTGAGTGCAATTTGTGTTCAACTCAGTCAGTGATGTTCTGCCTCAAAACCCAGGACCTGAGCCTGCAAGTCATAGTTGTGTGAATAGTTTGTTCATCTGTAGCCCTAATGTTGAAGAAGGAACTCTTTAATTTTGAGCAAACCTTGGCTGGGGTAGGCAGGGTGGTGTTTTATAGTTGCTGTTGCTGTTATTATTGTAGCTTTACAAATAAAGCAATAAATTATGACTTTGGGGTATCACTCAGTTTGTTACAGATAAATTAGTGCTGCTGTGGGACAATACCAAAACTGAGGAAAAATTTATATCCCTGGTAGCATGTAATGTGTTGTATTAGACCTCTAAAACTCTGCAGAAGAAATGTTCGCACATCACTAACCTGCTGAGGAGCTCTCAGAAGAATAAAAAAGTCATGAATGAGAAAGTGTAACCATACAGTGAGAGATTGTTTAGTCTACTTGGTGATAGGAAGGATGAAAATTTCCAAATTCTGACTGGCTCATTAACTAATATGGAAATCCAACCCAAGCCATTCTATGGCTCTTTGACTTGAATCTAACTAAGAAAGCAAAGAAAAGTCAATGAGGAAATTGAGAAAAATTAGAAAGACTGAGAAAAACTATTTTGCCATAAATATTGGTATTTATGTTCTCCACAACATTTGTGTAGCTCTAAAATAGTTTGTGCAGGATCTCAATGTGTAGCATTTATTACCTTAGAGCACTTGTTTAGCCTGAAATTTTTTATATTAACCAAAGTGTAACCCAGAAAGTTCTTGTAACATCTGTGAGTTAGGGCAAAGTCTTCATATTTTCTTTTACTTATTTTGTAGATCTACTGATAGTTTAAGATTGCAACATTAATTTTTCTTCTTTAAGAAAAAAATTGCATCTTAAAATTATTTTTGCACCAACTCCCCACCTTCCTCCTGATAAAAATGCTTGTGCAAGTGAAAAAAACCCACTGTTGTTTCTCTGACATGCTTATCATGGCCGCAAATAATGCGTTTAAATAGGGAATTGTGAGAGAAACATGATTCTAAGTGTGTCCAATCTTGCCTGGATGTTGGGAAGCATATGGTCTACTTTATCCATGCCAAGAAACTTCCTTGCTACTTTCTGTCACCGCTGTATTTTTCAGTTTCGAGCGTGAATGGCACACACGTGTTGATTGTGTTGATTGTGAAGGTAGCATTCTTTCAGTACAGCCTTAAGCTAATTACTCTTAGTGGCAGTGGAGCTTTGTAGCTCGTTTGTGAACAGCTATTCATGCTACTACACCAGTACAAAGCAATGTTTCACATTACCAGTTTACCAGACTATTACACTATTGTGTTTTAATCCACTGTAGGTGGATGGAGAATATGAGCCATCTGTTTTATTTAATGATATAATCAGTAAACAATATATGCACTTTACACATTTGGTCATTAAAGATGCCCATATTGTTGGACCCTGTATTTACATTGTAAATTGGTGTATTCACACATCGGCTTGTTCTGGTGTCAAAGGCTTGCTGTGTTCATAAGCTGATACAAAGCAAGCTCAGTAACTGCTCAAACCCAGTGCAGGTGGTCGAACTAGTTGCCACACAGATCAAAAGTCAAACAACTGTGAATCTTCCTTTGAAAAGGCATTTAGAGAGACAAGGCTGGTCTTATCTTCACAAACAAGAAAGAGTTATAGATATACATCATGAAGTTATGAGAACAAAAGGGGGTTTTATAATCACTCTGCGTCAGAAAATCCAGTACTGCAGACTTTTGTGAAGACATCTTTGAGATATAAAGAACATCTTATTTTCCTGGACAAAATTTAAAGGACTGAGTCTGAATTATTAAATATGAGATGGTTCAGTCATTTCAAAATTTTGGAGACAAGAAGTTGCTTTCTCTTATTTCAGTTGATTTAATTTAATTTTATTTTCAGCAATGCTTAAGCAGAATGAAACAGACAGTAATTGCAAAGCCCAATCTTATTCAAGGGACAGAGGTGAATGGGTGTATTTGTGCTAGAAACAAAAGAAATCGGTCGATATATCAGTTTCCCCAAAGTATCCCTCATAAGCGCCAAAAAATAACCACCAAAATACATTAAAAATGAATTTACAAGTAAAGTCTCCTTTGCTGGCACATTTGTAAGGAGGTGAAAGATCACACAGTCCCATATTAAAACAGTAAGGTTCATTTTAGTGTTTTACTTAACAACTTGTGCTTAAGATGCCCAGAATTTGAAATCATTACTGGAGGACGCAGTCTCACTTCTCATTGTGTTTTATGAGGAAATAGAATTGGATTTAGCGCCATGTGAAGGCTTGGCTGGCACTGATGGTAGACAGGGAGGGGAAAGGATTTGTGGAATTTGTATGGCTGAGAGTGAGTTGGCAGGTCCTCACGGCTGGAGGAGTTTTGAGTTCACACCACAGCTTGGTTTCTGTTCATTTTTATTTCTGTCCTACATAATGCAGATGGAATCAGAGGCACTAGGGGTATACCCCCTAACAAAGTCTGTGTGCTGAAATGTGTTCGCTTTCCATTTACTCCTAGAGACATGAAGAAATAGCTTTCAAAGTCTTTAAATCTATTTCAAAGGCAAGCTAATTATATTATTGGGGTTTTTTTTTCATCTTGAGGTATGAAGAAAGAGGACTTTTTTACTAGGACTTTTTTATATTGGCATTAATTTTAGAGATAAAGTATTTTCAAGTGCATGAGCAAAGAGAAGAAATCTCATTTTATGAGCTGTTATATATATCTCAAAATATACACTGTTTTCATAGTTAAAATATTTAAAATAATACAAAAGACTCAGCTATAAGTCTTCCTTTTATAGTCTTCTCAGAGGTAATTAATGTAAGTTGAATATTGAGCATTGGCATGTTTCCACAGGCTTCGTGATGTATCGCTTTTTGATTTTGAGATATTGTGTAACTAACTTATTTCTAATCTTATTAAGGGCTTGAGATTTATTTTATTTTTTGCCATCCCAATCCAGTAAAAACAATCAGAAACTTGGCTACTGATATTTGATTCTTAGCTTTGTCTGGGTATATCTTGGGTAACTGTGAACACATCTGTTTCTGTGCATCTCTAAAATGAGGATAATGTTCCATATCACAGCAAAGCATTCCAAGAGCAAATGCTCTTAATTAATCTGTGCATGGTCCTCACATGACCTGATGAGAGTTTGTGAATCATAGACTGACTGGTAGTAGTGCCCATCCTGATTTGAGTCATGGCTTAAATCCATGGAGTCATGGATTTAACAGGAGTGAAAGAGAAGCATGGGAAGAATTTAGACTAGAGGGGTGTGGAGTATCTGATTTCCCATAATAATCCATTGGCAAGTACATACCTCATCTCCTCAGCTATTGGACATAGCTAGGAGAAAGAGGAGGTATCAATTCTTTGTTGTCTTCTTCAGCTATCAGCTTGAGGGCTACAGGTGACAAGTTCATCTTATGTAGGGTGACATTTTTGGTTTGTTGCAGACAGAAAAGAGTGTTTGGGTTGGTTTAACAAATAGAATTAACACATCCCTGAGACATAATGATGAACTATGTATATATATGTGTGTATATTTATACATAGAGAGAGAGACACACAGAGAGAGAGAGGAGGAGCAGTAATGTTAAATTTGATGTGCTAGCCCAGGCAACTTCTTCCTTCTCAATCTCTCCTTACTGCTTCTGTCAGAAATTATGTTCCTATAAGTTGCTGTGGACTATGATGTATTATTTTTTGCTGCTGTCAACCTGCAATCAATCAGGACTTTACAAACGTCTGTTAAGTACTTTAGGGTTCCTCAAAGCAGAAGCAGATCCTAACAAATGCAATGTTTGATGACTTACTATCACAGCACTGCTATTTATTTGTCAAAGGAGGTGTGGAGGAGGACATGTAGGCTCAGGGATGAAGGTAGGCTAAAATTACCTTTGTCACCATCACCTCTCACCTGTGGATAAAAAAAAGAAACATAGTTTGTTACAGAACAGGGATGGGTAAAGCCATGGAGATACTCCAGGAATACATAAGAATTCTATCCGGTGTAGTAACTCAATGACCAAAAACATACTAGTGAGCCTTTGAAATGCTAGTATTTTACTGCACAACTCCTGATAAAGAAAAAAGAAAGAAAATAAAAACATGAATTTCAATAAAAACATGGATTTCAATTGCATTTTGTTGAAATATCATTTGAAAATATGGTGGTCTTAGCTGTAAAGTTAGAAGAAAGGTTGTTAGACAGTTTGTGTAGCAGGCACATGTTGAAAGCTGGAGTAGAATGAGGTCTGAATGTAGTGTTTGGTAATGATGCTGTAGAGCATAATTTTCATGAAGAGTGTTCTTTATAGAATATCTCTTGTGCTGATGCATTTGGTTGGTGATATTTTCATGGCCATCTTTGATTAGTTGAATAATTACAAAAGCTCTACCAGCAAGGAGTGAGAGAATCAAGCTCCTACATGCCAGTTCCATCAGATGCTTCCTATTTAAGGAATCTAAATGATCAAATGAGATGAGCATTTATAATTCTTTATGCAAGGATTGCTCTGAAGGAGTTTTTTCCTTAGTAAATTCCCAGTGTCCTCTTTGGAGTAAGATGGAGTGTTTGGAATTATTTTATATTCAGATTTAATGTTATGCAGGCAACCCATTGTTTTGGAAGAAACTACACAAACATTATTAGAAGTGCTCGAGTCAGCTAAGGAAAAAGGAATCTCATCTCAGAGATGCTCACTGTTAATGGACAACACAGGTGGAGCAGGGAATGTTGAATGAACCCATGCACATTTTTCAGGCATCAATTTTTGTATGCTTACAATTCTGTTCTTTGAAATCGGTTGAAAATCCTGTGCCCAAGTGCTCATTCTCTGAATCTGGGAGGAGGAGCAGGTGCTCAATATACCAGAGAAAAGCTGTTTTATAAATGCAGAGACTAGCTTACAGTACAGTTTCTCTTTTGTCCTCTTGCTCCACTGACCTAATTAAATACAGGTTACATAGGAAAATATTATTGTGACTGAGCTGGATAATAGAAATTGTTTGAGAGGGCTGTTGCTTCTAAACTTGGCCCTAAACTATTGAGTTCTGAGACTGACTTCAGTTTGAGACCCACTGTACCCTGCTTTCTTTGATCTAAACCCTGAGAATATGTATCATCATTTACAGGAATGAATGGTTTTGTGAGGAGGAAGCCAAGAAGTGGCCCCAAAGAATGCCTTCCCACATGGAAAGCCACCACCCCCTGATTTGATGGCTTCCATGCTAATGCATCTTTCAAGGGGGCCTCTTTGTCCCACATTGTTACTTATTTGGCTCTTCTTTTCTTTCAGTCTTAATTGTCATTAGCACTTTTTTTTTCCTCATAAAGTCATCTGGGGAATACTAGTTTATTGCATATTGTTGTGTTTGTCTAAAGACAATTGCACAAGCCTGAAATTTAATCCTTATAATCTTTCCTAGTAGAGAGGGCTTGAGATAAATACTGTTGTATGCTTGGTGGGAGTGGGTCTTGACTTTTTGATCATCCATGTCTAAATGTTGAGTAATACTTAAGGGAAAATGTTCTCAAAACATTCCTTAGATGATTATTAGATTATATTTTATGTTTGATAAAAACTGGAAAATTGTATAAATATTTGCTTAACATCCCACCCCTTAAGCAATTTATTTCTTTTCTGGCCTTCAACCCTCTTGCTCAGTGAAATGAGATCAGTCACTTTCTGTTTATATTCAGTTTCACTTTGCAGTTTTCATGTGTGTGTAGAGTGATTCCTCACTACAGAAGCATATTAAATAATAAGTGGAGAATAAAGAAGGAAAGAAAAAAATTATTTTAAAAATATTTTCTGGTATCTTCCCATATTTTAAATGGGAATGTCACAGACATCAATGTCACAGACATATTTTAAAAGTAAACCTGTGCTATAATTATGCTGCATGCATTTGGTGTGCTAAAAACTAGTGTTACATGAAATTTAAAAAATTATTTAGTCTTGCTTTTCTAGAAATTGTTTGTCACATATTATGTTCCAGGAGCTACTGTTAAAAACATCCTTTGGCAAAAGCAAATATGTGATACCTTGTTCTTACAAGAGGAAATCGCTTTTGCATCCTCAATACTACGTGGTGGTTCAAGTTTTCTGGAAAGAGCCAACGTTTTCATGTAGACAACAGTCAATACTCACATAGGTCAACTGTTTGGCTGTTTTCTCTCATCTGAATTTTTCATTTTGGATCAATATAAAGAATTGGTCTCAATGTCACAGACATCAAAATGAGTTCTTAGGTCATGTTTAGAGCTCGACTAGATGGGAGGAGAGGTTTAGGGTAACATTGTATTAGGGGGAAAAAACATGAGGGTCAGTAAATTAATTTAAAAGATTGCAGACACATCTCTGCACCAACCAGGATTGAAGCATTTCTGTTTTAAGTGTAAAATGGCTGATTTAGGTGCAAGAAGGCCTGGAGTTTCTCTTGAAACTCTTTCTCTTTCTTCTTTCTCTTCCACCATGTTTTTGCAATTAAATACTGGATGAAAATTATTTTTCCTTTCCTTTTGCTTTTTGTTTTGTTTTAAATGTATTACTTTTTCCTTAATGTGTAGCAGCTGATTTTCCCTGCTGGCTCACAGGGGCACAGAGACAAACCTCCTTTCAAGGAACAGAGTTCCAACATTGTTGTTGATTATTTTATTGAGAAACCATTTCTGTGGTAAGGCAGGCTCTCCAGCTCCTTGATGGAGGGAAAAAAAAAAACATGAGATGCAAGTGTTTTAGTCAAATATACATTTCTTTTCTCTGTAATGTGGGTGGATGCACAAAGAAAGTAGACATGGAGGCATGTCCTCAGCATGCTCACGAAGATCTGAATTTCAAGAGCAGAAAACCCAAGACAGACACTTTTTAGGGAGCACAAGTGGCCTTCTTCAGAGTGTGACCCATTCATGGTGCTTTCCACAAAGTTGCAGTTGAGATCTGCTGCTCCTAGGTAGGAGAAAGAGCAATTTTACTTTCCAAGATTTCTTTGTCCTTCTTTTTTCTGGCTTACCTTATCTTATTTACCCAAAGTTTGAGATGCGTTTCTTGCAGGAGTCTTGGGCTCCCTCTCCATCTCCTTCTGTGGCTTTCATAGCCTGTCATTTGGACATGGTTTTGACGTCTTTTGACAAACATATTCACTTAGAATCACAATGTGGTTGCTCCGAAAAAAGGCGGCATTTCTTTTTTTCCTTCCTCTTTATGAACTGGAGACATGGTGTGTAAAAGCTGGGTGTAAGCTCACAATAGCACTTTGTCCTCTTTCACATCCTTTGCCAAATAACTACTGTTGTGGCAACAGCTGTAACCAAGCATGGTGTCAGCTCTTTTTGCCATAACATGACTGGATGTCAATAATTTTAATATAATATGAAACACACTCTCAGGCTGTGCAATGAGGCATCTGATTATTAAATTCCTTGAAATGTCTTCTGGGATTTTTTTTGTTAGGTTTGGTTTGGTTTTTTTTTGCATCAATTCAGGTCTCAAAACTGGACAGTGTTGTGATTAAAAGAAAAAGAACAGAAAATTCTCTCATTATAGTAAACATTTCCAAGAAAACTCTAACCCTGAAGCAGACAGCTCTGCTCTGCTTACACAGACAGCAACAGCAAAGGCTCTGTGAAGGCTGTAAGGGGTGGAGGTTATAATTGTGTCTTCCAGTTGTTTGCTGCTCTTTACTGCAGCACTTTCTCTACTAACAGTAAATGCTATTTATTTTTAGGCTTCTTTTTCTAAAGTACTTATAAAAAGTGAAAGGTAGGAACCTGGTGAAGCTTTTGTTTTTAATACCTTGCTTACATTGTGCTCCAAAGAATGATATTTAGTGTTCTTATTAATGATTGAAACATTAGCATTTAATTGTGTAAAGCAATTAAAAAGCTCAACATTACTAGGTCTTGGACTGAGTCCATTAATACAGCAAGTATTAGTAAGAAATATATTGAAGAAGTTGAACAAGGTCATAAATGTTCTGCGTGCAAAGAGCACCTAATGCTTTTTTTTCAAGCCCCTAAGAAGTACTTTAAAAAAAAACAAACAAACAAAAACCTTGTGAGATGAATAGATAAAAGGCTTTCTTGGTTTAGTTATGTCAGTTTGGCTTTTTCCTGTAATTGCTGGGGTTGTTTTGTTCCTAAAGAGGAATGGATGCCAAGCTGAAGAGGTAATTTCTGAGCAGTGTTTCAAGATATTGTGAAAGTTTTCAACTTTCCTGTAATAAGAAAAATAACATTTCTCTAATGATGTCTGTTCATTGCATATTGTTCTTCTGCGTGCAGTTCAGTGCAGCTGGCAGCAAGTACTTGAGAGAAGCCCAGGGCTGAGGGAAGGGCGCAGGGAGCCTGAGCAGCCCCGAGTCACAGGGTGCTGTCAAGCCGCCCTCACCTTGCGTCACCGCCGATGAAATCGAAAGAGATCGTTTGCGTTTGATCCCAGGTGTCTTTACATTTCAATCCAAACAGGAAAAAGCTCCTGGCAGCTCGGAGCTGGGTTGGAGGTGTTGATACTCTAAACATGTCCGGATGTCACTCTCCTTGCGTCAGATGGGCTGGCCATGGGGCTTACTTTCCTTTGGTGATCTTGGGTTACTCGCACAATGAAAGGTTCAGGTTTTTCTGACCTGTAAAGAGTTATAGCAGAGCTCACTACTTGTAAAGTATCATTGCGTGCTCAGAAGTAAAGAAGTCTTTTACTGTGGAGGGACTCAAACCGAAACCCTGAGTGTGGATGTTTCAACACCTCGGAATCTGTATCTGCCTCTGAGTTCTGCAGTTTACGTGTGCCAGTAGTGCTTTAAACCACTATATGACATGGAAATTTCTCTAAAACTCTGAGTATTCTGGGTACAGTTACATCTACTTTCTATAGGATCTGCTAGACAGCTTCCAAATGAAATTTTTATTTAATTTAGTATCAAGCCAAATCCACTGTGCATCTTCAAATCTCTACTTAACTGTTTGAACATGGGCAGAGCAGAAGCAGCACAAGCAGAAATAATGCTGTGTTTTCCAAATCGACTTCTCTGACCCTTAGCTTGGAAAAAATACCAACCTGAAGAAGGAGAAATAAGTTCTGTCTCTAAAAACACACTGGTTTTACCTTCTCTAGTGATGCTGCAGTCATGACATTTTAAAAGAGTACAGTTGTTTTCAGTCCAAGAGCAAGTTGACTCTTCATGCGTAGTTGACACTTCCATTTAGGCTGACAAGGGTAAATTTTAGGACAAACCACAGGAAATGGCTTGGAGAGGTGAAGGATATTAAGAAAATATTATACTGCTGCCTTAGAAGTAAAATGAAACACTTTAAGCTCTATTTTCCCATACAATGTTTAAAG
Organism: Passer domesticus; assembly: GCF_036417665.1. Lineage (NCBI taxonomy): Eukaryota > Metazoa > Chordata > Aves > Passeriformes > Passeridae > Passer > Passer domesticus. The sequence goes on from NC_087481.1 coordinate 49,836,386, forward strand.
CCATCGTTTAGATAATTTTTTTTGCAAAAAAAATATTTCAACTATTAGAAACAAATGTGCTTGGAAATACATAGTTGTTTTTATAATTTCAGACCAAGACAAGTCACAGGAAAATCCTCTTCTCATGGAGGGTAGCGTGAGGTTTTCTGAAAAGACATCTCTTTTCTCCTTCTCTGCCCTCACTCCCTGGTTTTGCATTAATTGTGCCCCCTTTAAAGTATTGCTTTCTCTGTGAGCTTTGGGTGATGATTGTTTGACTTTTTGCTTGTGGAAGAATCTGCTTTAGCAGATGCAGCAATAGGAACAGAAATAGCACTTTCAAAGCTGAGGGACTGTATTCACTTTGGTATGTAGAGAATGGCAACAAGAAGTCATTAGGATTGAGAATTCTGTTCTTTCTCTGTCTCTCTGCCCCTCTTGCAAGATGAGCAAGGGCTGACCTGAACTTTTGTTTGTTTGTTCTGCTGTGGGGTTAAAGATTCATACTCTGCACCCCCCCACCACCAGCCCCCCCCATGTTTATTCTGTCTTTGTAAAGGAAGGAGGAATTCAACTTCTGTGAAGGCAAAAGAAAGATCCTTTCCCTATATAAGAAACAGATGAATAAGACCTAAGATTGTTTTTTCCCCAGCTTTTTACCTGTAAAAAAAAAGTATTTTTAGGGTAAGGGATGAATGTGGAAAGCAATGATTGAACAAATAACTGCTTTAAGGCCAGTGCTAGAAACACTTGCCAGTATAGTAATGTCAGTTGGAGGTGTGATTTTTGGCTCTATGTGTGTATTGGCAAAAGCCTTAGTGTAGACATGGTAGTACCAGGAAAAAAAAAAAGCTTTGGCCAGTATATTCTGTTTTGCTTGGGGAGGGTATAACCTCTAACAATAAAAGCTTTTTTTTCCAGCTGGTAAATTGCAACTCCAGTAGAAACTCAAGCCAAAATAGTTATACTGTTGTAGTGGCAAATCTTTTTCATAGACTGGCCTTCCGAGTCTGCTATCCTAACATTAGCAACTGTGCTCCTGTTATTGTTAATTTTAACAGCAGCAACATCTGAAGGTGATTTGAGTGCCTTAGACTTTGTGGCATTGTAATGATCTTGAATTTACAGATCTGCATTTCATTTAATCCCCATGCCTAGGAGAATTGCAAACAGAGTTGCATTGGACTCCAGCTTTTGCATGGAAGACTTTTCTTTATAGTTCTCAAGCATTACTCAAGTAAAAAGGCCCACATGCTTTGCAGAGGTCTGAAAGCAACTGTTTACAGTGAAGCATTCTTCTAGGTCTAACAGAACTAGGTTTTGCAGATTTATGTAGCAATCTTTTTCTTGAATATATTGGGATTATGGAAGAGATGCAGTCATGACCCTGTGGGACTACACAGTCTTATGTGTGATGCCACAGGTCTTTCACGTGAACTTTCCTTCTACTCACACATCAGAATGAGACAGAAGTAATTTTTCCTAATTCTGGAGCACACTGCTTCAGCCATCTTCAATACATGCAATCAGAAGGCTTAAATACTCCAGGGAGACACTGTAAATATTTAAATATTTCAGGCCTCAGTTTCATGTCACAAGAACATTTCAGCTATTTTGTGGTCTCTACAGAGTGCTCTCACAGTAGGAGAGCAAAACCAATGCTGTCCTCAATACTGTTAGTGAGGTGACCCCTGGAGCTGTGCAGAGTGCCCCCAGTGATCAGTACCTGCTTATCTCCCACTGGTATCTCATGCCAAATAACTTTTATAAGTGAATGCCAACACTGGAACCTTGATTGCTCGGGGGTTCTTTCAGCCTAATTCTGCATCATTATGGTATGGTACAAGCCAATGTTCTGGTTGTTTGGGTTTGGGTTTTTTTATTTTTGCTCTAAATTACCTCTGACTTCTATGGGTGCAAAATTCAGCCAGTGTGGATGCTTTTGGAAATCCCACCCTTCAGCTGGTTTTGGTTTTGTTGGTTTTTTATGTCCAGTGTAGGATTCAGTAATACATGCTGGCATAACATCTCACTGGAGCAGAACAAAGATTTCTTGTGATAATTACTGACATCACAAAACTACGGACAGTAATCTTGATCTTGGGGGCAAAAAAATCAACCCTGAACACTCATTTAGGACCTATTCAAAAATATAGTTTCTGTGAAGCTGGTAAGGTAAGGAAACTGAGCATGTCAAGTTTGAGAGTGTTTACTTTTCTAAGGTAATTATCTTCCTAGTTTGTATTTTTTTTTACAAAAAGAAGAAAAAAAATGCTTGGGAAGGTTTGGTAATAAGCACAGACATCTGCAGCTGTACTTTCAGTATTCCTGGACTTTCAGCCTCACAGCTTATCTTTTTCTAGACTTTAGAAGCATGAAATAAGTTAAAATCAATAGGGTTTTAGAATATTTGGGCTTTGTGGCATTTTTTTCTTTGTTACTCTGTGACTTGGACAACAAACATTGTGAACTGAGTAGCCTCAGTTTGTTAATCTCTCCCTTGGGTGCATCCTTTCTTAGTTCAGCAAAAACACAAACAAAAAAATCTACTGCATGTGGTCAGTGCTCAGTTTGCTTGGGCTCATGTGTCATGTTGAAACCAGAATATTTTCTCTCCAAGACAAGCACAGTCCCTTATTCTTGGTAAGAATTCTCAGTTTTCATTCTGGATTTTAGCTGTTAACCCTTTGTCATTCCAGCTTTAAAAAAATCAACTGAAAAATACCCATAGCATATATAAGGGAAATACGTGTCTTTAACATTTTGGTTGTTCAAATAGCTGAACAGCATTTCTTCAAATACAAAACACCACAGATAAACCTTCAAGCAAGCAGAAGATCACCTAGCCAAAACCAAAATGGAGAAATTTCCTTCTCAAAAGTGCAGCTTTCAAGAAACTTTGGGTGATGAACTATAAACAAGAGGTTAAAATTGGAAAACACTTATATCTGATTCTTCAGTGTCTGCATCCCTTAGGTACTTTGGCTGAAAGCAAAAACATAAAAGACTGACCAAATTCTGGCATTTGTAGCTTCATTCACAGTTCAAGTGCGTTGCTTGCAATTCTCTGCCTGCAAATGACAGGGTAGGATCCAGTCTGGAGTGGAGATATGAGAGAGTTCCTCCAGCCCTTTTGCTGTAACACAAACTTTCAGGGCAGCTGTACCCCCAGAAGTCTAAATGGGAATTAAACAAAAGTAAAACTTACTACAAATATGTATTCTTAGGTCTCCTACCTGATGAAATTGTCATATGGCAAATTTTACCCTGTGGTGTGTCCATTACCAAGTGAGCAACAGGAAAGAGCTGGGCAAAACTATGGTTTCTGGAGGAATGTTTAATTGAAAGCTTTTCCCTTAAAAATATCATCTTTCCAGAAATGCAGATGTGCATGAGAATCCTATAGGGATATTGGTATTTGGCCCTAGGATTTTAACAGTCCTGTTCCCAAGGTTAAGATATACAGAGAGCCAAATTTTATTTGAAACTATTATACAAGGCAGATATGGAAGCTCATGGAGTATTACATTGCAAATCACAATGTTAAAGAGAGACACATGGCTCTTGAGCTATAAAATGAGAAAGGAATGATATTTAAAAGATATCTTTAACCACTTGTTTTACTCATTCATCTGCAGTTCAGAAAACGTTATTTGCAAAAAAAAAATGCTATTATGGGATAGTTCTGAAAAGAAAACAAATATTTCAGGCACTTTCCCTGCGAACATAACTGTGTAACAATTGCAAAACAAATACTGATGGTGAATAATGTTTCTATGAGTGAATGTGTTGAACAGCTGCCACTTTCCACCCTTGAGACTTCTGCGTATCTATGTTGGATGAAGTGATTCCTGTAGCAGATTTGTAATACACTTTGTGTTGCAGTGGGGTTAAAAGCAAGTGCTGAATTGTGATACAGCACCTTAATGTACATCTCATTAAATCAAGGGAGAATTCTGCTATTAGTGTGACAGAACTGCTGCTTATCAATAAAGAAAAAAGGTCTGAATATGCCCCATGGCAAAACTTCTGACCCTGTGCAATGCCATCACCACAAGGTGCTGTTCTGTACACCCCCAAACTCTCCCCCTGTGGGAACTTCCTTTCTACCAGATGCTCACTGAGAAACACACTGTCCTGTCTCTGTCCATGACCCTGTGGCAGTGTTGTCCTTACCTGCACCTTCTGAAACTACATGAGGTGTTCTCAGATACTCACAGTCCTTCTGGCTCTCTTGTTTCTTACCAGGTTTTTATAAAGAAGAAGGCATCGCACCTTTGAAATTAGCACTCACAAGTTTATCAGGAGAATGATGTGACTCAGATGTTCCAACCATGTGAGCTTGTGGTCTGGCTATTTTGTATGAGTATGTTAAATTCTGATAGCTAAAGAAGAAAGCAAGCAGTTGAACCTGGTAGATACTCATTTCCAAAATTATATTTGAGGGTATGATATTTTGGAAAACACAGAAATTCATCTAGACCGTGAATTACAGCCTGGGACCAGTTAAATGAGGGGATGTCACAGCCTTCAAGGTAATTGTAACCATGGCTTGGGCCCATTCCTGATGTATTTGGGTAAGCCCCAATGTGAGACAGCCCTGGGCATTACTGTCAGGGTGTGGGCCAGGACTCTGTCTCCCAGCTCAGCAGGAATTCTGCCTGCATGAAGTCCTTCCCTGATGGCAGTCCGGCTTCCTGGCGCGTGGGCTCTCGGTGTGCGTGTATGAACTCACACTTTGGATAAGTGATTATTATCTGAAAGACCCAGGAGCAACTTGTTGGCTGCCAGATGGGAGGGCTGGACATTGTTCCTGCTGCAATAATCCCTTTGTTCTGCACGATGGTACCACAGCAGACCACAGAGCTGCTGAGGGGTTGCGTGGGCTTCTTACCCTTCTAGGTACAGTGGCATAACAGCTGCCTCTTGGGTCTGAAGCTTTCCTCTTTGTTAAAAATAAAATCTGCTTAAGTGTCACCCTCTTTGAAAGAATTCTTCAGAGTTCAAAGTAAATTATCTCAGGGATGATGATAATCATTGGCCTTTAATTGAACTGTGGGGCTTCAAATGTAGAAACCAGTTCATGGTTAATCATTTAAGTTCATCAGAAATAAGATTCAAGTCGGGGCAATTAGACAATTGCTTCATTACTCAAACTGTCTAATGATGTTTCACTGATCTTTCACAAATGATAATACAGTAGATGAACTGTGCAGTTTAAATTATTCCAGTTTTAGATAGTTGAACAGTGACTTACCAAAACTGTTAATGGAAGTTATTCAAGATGTGCTGTCTAAATCCTTTCCAATTAGTGTTGAGGTCTTGAAGGGCCAGTCTTAGCTTTTTATTAATATGTTCAGTTTATTAATGTATTTTTTTATATATGCATAGTGTGACTGGTACATCTCAAGATGTTGCATAATTATTATCCTTTTAATTTGTTTTACTTGGGTTTTACTCCTTAGTCTTGCTTAAAATTCAGAAATATTTCATAGCTTAATAACTTAATAACTCATTAGAAAACTGTGACATATACTGGAGGTTACCTCAAAGGCTATCCATATTTAACAGTAAACTTGAGATAATTCATTGACAGTATGACTGTCATTGACCACTTTAAATATTTCAGGTTGTGTTTTGACCTTTTGCCTTACATTTAAACCATAGGAAGAAACTGAAACAGACTGTGTACAAAATTTGGATCTTTGCCAGATGGTTATGGCATTAGAAAACAACAAAAAATTACAACCTTGCCTGATAATAGTACTACATATATATAGTTTATTAAATATACACTTTTATAATTTTTTTATTTCTTGACTGTGTTTTAAATATGAGTCTTCCCCTTCCTTATTAAAAAAATCCCTAATAAAAATATGTTCTGTTTCCAGTTTTGGAGGAATATCTGTGGCAAACAAATTATTGCCTAAATATGACATAAGATACAAATCAGTTTTTTAAAAAACAGAACTAATTAAAAATGATAATGATGATTTTCAGGTCTTTCATGCTTTTAGTTTGCCATGTATATAAAAGGTTTTGTTTTGGATCCTTGAAAGTGATGTTCACTTGAGAAGCCCTTTGCTGGGATCTAGTGTACAGAAGCAAGAGTTGAGGTGAAATTGCATCCTAGTCACAAAAATCTTCTAAATTAGAAGATTTAGAATGGCCTGTTCAGTTTTGATGGGCTTTTCTTGAATGATCTCATGTGGCTGGGTGGGTCAGCTTTCCTGTGAAAATGCAGCATGTGTTTAGTCTCTGACTTTTCACCCTTTTGTCAGATCATACTGCTGAATTGTAGAGGTTTCTCATGAGTGAACAAAACTTGGTGGATACACAAAGTTTCTCTAGGTTGGCCATGTGATAAATTGTTTCCCATTCTCTCACCATTGAAATTCATGAAAAATTTTATTTCACTGAGTTCAGATGCAGTGTTGGAGACAGAATAAGCATGTTTTAATTAGTTTAAAATGTAAGCTGTCATACTGCGTTTACAAGGATTCCACAGATTCCTGCTACCATCCTGTTTTGATTTAACTTTGTACTTATAAATATAAGTAAAAAGGCACGGTGATATGCTACCCATACAAAAAGTTAATGATGAAGAGGGATGGAAGGAAGATGGGAAACTATTTCATTCCCTGGCAAGGCTTCTGTATTGTTGACCTTTGTACAGACCAGCAGCCTTGAATCTCTCTGTTACAAGCCCTTCCTTCCCTTTGGCATAACTTGATGTCTCAAACGATCATTAGGTTGAATAGTGAGTCCAGAACAGTTTCTGATGTGCTTCTCATGCAGCAAACTATCCTTCACACAAGGCTGGAGGTAACTTGGCTGGAGGTAACAAAGGATATGGCTTTGTTTTCAGCTGTATGATACCTGCAAAGAAAACTAGCCTGTTACTGCAATATTTTAATGCAGGAAAGGCAGCTTGATCCAAGTTCCTCAGCTGTTCCTATGGAACTGCTGACCTGGTGACCCACAGCCACATAATCCACAGTGTTTCTGAGCTGACAGTTTGATGATAGATGTTTGTTGTCCACAGCTCTCTTTTCTCCCTGAAGACTTTTACCTTGCATGAAAATGCTTGGAATCTTCCTTTACCTTCGAAGTCAGTTAACTAATTTGTTCCCAGGTGGGTTGTCCATCTCCCTGGTGCCCCCATTCCAGGATCTGCACGTGTCCTGCTGTCCCCCCTCACAGTGCTGAACACTGCCCAGAAAGGCCCTCACACCCTTTCCCATGCAATGCCAGAAGCCTTTGGGGAATGTTACTGCCTTGGAAAGAAAACTGAAGAACCACTTCAGGTCTTGTAACTCATGATAGCTGAAAAGCTTAAGGCTACCCCTGGGTATAGGTTTCCAGTGCCATTGTTTTTCCAGTGAAGCTTAGAGCATGACAGGTACTCTGCATCATGTGCAGTGATACTGGGGTCTGGTCTTGTTATGTAATGGCAAGTTCTTACAGTAGTGAAATTTGAGACATCTCAATGGGAAACATTGAGGCCCCTTAATTCTGCAGTACATGGTTCTCAAAGGCCTTTGTGGACCCATTTAACATGTTTAGCATTAAGTGGTTTTTCTCTTACCATCTGTAGTTTGGTTCACATTCCTCTCACCTTTTCTTACTGCTACACTAGTGCCAAGCTGTTGTCAGAACTGATCTGATCTCAAAGACATTTTCTGTTAGGTTTTATTCTAAATAAGTACAAGAAAGGTCTTCTTTTTTCTTTTTTGTTTCAAATTAAAAGTATATCCAGCATTTGTCCTTCAAATGAAATTTGGCTTCCTTTTAGGCAACAAATAAGTAATGAATTAGAAGCTGAAGGTGCAGTCCTTCTAATTTCTGCAAGACTAAAGATTTTGTTACATGAAGAATTTCTGCTACAACTAATAAAGCTTTATTTAGGGATAGTGGGATGTGCTCCATTTTTTATGTAATGCATCCATAACATGGCCAAAAGTTGTCCTTAAAAACTACAGCCAAACTGGCACTCAACTTTCCCTAACTGCTGAAGCAGTCCAAGATTTCTGGCTGGCTGTGTAGCTTTTAATCTATTTATACTATAACTCGGAATTGTTTTCTAACCATGTCTTAAGTAAGCACAGTTTAATCAGTTAGCAGACTGATTTAGAGGCTGAATTCCAGTATTCTTGCTCTATGAATGGTTCCATTTGCTTAATTGTCTCTTTGGGAAGTATTCAGAGTAAAAGTGATGGACCTTGGGTTTAGTTGGTTGTATATAGCAGCCAGCAGAAATACAACTTCTTGTACATATGAAAACAATGGTGCTGTTCATAGTTGCATCCTCAAGAGATACAGTCACTAATATAATGACAATTAAAAAGTTTTATTGATGCATATATTTCTTAGCCATTGCACATCATGAAGTACTCTTAATAAACCAAAGGATTCTTTGTTTAATAGCTTGTCAGCTAACACTCTCAGAAATCTTTCATGTAATTATGTAACTCCTGGTCGGAAAAAATTTGATTTCCCAAAATGAAATGACAAGTGCATGAGCTGAGGATGCAATTTAAAATGCCCTGCCAGTTTTATAAACAGACAAGGCTAGGTGCAATGAACTTCTCGACTCCTCAGGAGTTGTGCTGTATGTTGATCCACATCAGGTTCTCTGAAGAGTAATTCAAGCAGATTTTGATGCATCCCAGAAAGGAGGTAGAAACACTTTTCACATGCAAGGTAACTGTTCTGGTATTCTGTTTGTTTGATTAAGAAAGTGTGCATTTGTGTTGTCATGGCAGAAAACTATGAAAACAAATTCTTAAAAGCTTTAGAGGAAAGTTCTCAAAAGATGCCATGTTAATTACTTTAGGTATTTTTCAGTTTAATGGTAGCTAAATACGGTGCTTACACAGGGTTAAATTAATCAACAGCTTCTAATTAAAACAAATATCTTCTCCCAGAGATTTAAAATGTGGATTTTTTTTTGTTGTTATTATTAAACAGACAAAATGCTTTTTGTCAAATTAGGTAAGAAATGGATTGTTGAACCCAGGAACCTCCTGCATAGTATTCCTGAATACATTAGCATTAACTATTTTGCCTTCCAGACAATAAATTATGAAAAAGCTCTTTAAAGTGGGGAGGGTAGGGAAAGGATGGTGCAAGCCAGTGAGATGGTGATTAGCACATTTGCTTGTAGTGTTTGCAGCCTTGCTTCAGACCTGCTGTGGTTTGTGAATGGACTTGTCTGTTCCACCTGAGTTTCTGTTTAGCAAAGCCCAGCACAGTGGCTTTGCTTTGGTCATGGACTTCTAAGCTCAAGCTGGGTATTACAGCAGAGCTGTGGAAGGAAGCTTTTCTTTGCTGGCCTGCACTTCCAGGAGGTTTAAAACTCTCCAGATTCAAAACTTCCATTTTTTGAAATTATCAAATGAACTTTGGTGGCTTGACTTTGATATGGACTGTATGCCAGTGTCATGAAAACTCATCCTTGGGAAATACACAGCCCTTCTTGTCTCTGTCATGCTTTTACATTTCCACTTGGAAAGCTAATTTCCACCACTCTAGGAGATCTGCTACAACTATTAATGATCTTTACAGTTTTGGTAAACAGAAGATAAAAATGCTATGTCCAATTGTTACTGAGAACAGAGCTAAATTAACAGATTAGTACTATTAACGTGATTTAAAAGTGATAACGTTATCCTGCATAGGTTTGATATGGAAAATGGATAGTTGGTACATTTTCATGTGCAAAACCCAGAGTCTGCTTTGAATGTTTATCTAAAATTTGTCTATAAACTATGAAACTCCATTCAACCACATAATTTCCTTTTAGTATGCTTGCCCATCAGCTGTTAAACAAACATTAGGAGCTTCAGCAATGGATCCATTTTATGAGTGTATAGTAAACTTTTTCATCGTAGTAAAGTTTATTTAGGTATCATAAGTTGATAACATTCTAATGCATGAAGAAAGCATGTTTTCTTTCTTCTGAATCAGACAGTGCTCCCCTGATAACTATCCTGAGGTAAAATATAATGAAGTTGGCTCTAGTTTTACAAGCACTAGCATCATGTCATGTGCTGGCAAAGTTTCTAAAATAACTGGGTATTGCATTACTTTGATATTAAAAGAGAACAGGGAGATTATAAGAAGGTATTTAATGAAACATGAGAAAAATAAAGCTTCTAGATGATGATACTGGGAGAAGTGTTCTCTGTTAAAAAGAAATAGTGAATTTGAGAAGGAAAATCCATGGAAGTCAGCAGGGCTCTGAAGCTTTTTCTCACAACTATTCAAATTTAGTGAAAGTGAGTATTCTTTCTGCTAAAACTTTCAGCTTTGAATCACTCTCTAACTTTCCATTGCAGAAATCCTTTCTGTCATCCTAGGTAAAAATCCAACCCATCCCCGCCCCAGCTGCTGAATCCTATAGGAGTTTTCTGTAGGAGTAATTAAAATCACTCAGCTTTTAACTTTCTGCCATAAATCCTAAAGAGCTGTGGGAGAAAAGTAGGCTTTAGCGAAGTGGGAAAAATACGTTTTGGGTGAAAGCAACTTGCCCAATGTCCTGTGTATGTCCTGAGTGAGGAATTTCAGCTGAGTGTTTGCCTCATCCCTGCTCTGTGAGCTGTGTGCATGGGATGATGCTGTCAGTGAGAGTGGAAGTGCCTTGCATTTCTGAGAAGCCTGGAGTGGGGCCATGCTCCGACGTGTTCAGTCTGGTGTTTACACGGGCTCTGTTTGCGTAACTGGAGGAATGGAGTCTGTGTAAACAATTCCCATCGATTATGACAGCTCATGCCAGCTCAGCAGTATTACATTCAGCACTTAAATATTTCACACTGATATCTATTTGTTTTCCCACTGCACTGGAGTGTTTATTAATAAGATTTAGTACGTAAATGCAAGTCTCTAGTGCTCAGTGATAAAGATACTTTCCGTTTAGTATGATTTTTGTTTTGTTCTAGTAATATTAGCTTAAGAGCCATTGATGGCACAACCTGGTGCTAATTCAAGCATCACTGCTGGCTGAATCATTTAAAAAAAATTAATTAATTCAGTGTCTCAATAGAAGGTGATGACACAAATATTGTAGCAGGCCTGTAAAGGGATGGTCATTGTCAAAACCACGATGACTTTGACGTGCAGATATAGATACAAAGAGAGGATCTGCAATCACTTCCGACGGGCTGGTTGTCAGGCTGACATTTCCCCTGACTTAGTCAACAGCCTGTTTCTTAAGCTGTGTCACACCTGCCCCAGTTTAGGTTCAACAATGCTATCTCTCCACTCCAGCAGCTGTTTGGTATTGTCATTTTGCTGAAGAACACTTTAGATGATGTATCACATGCTTGCCCAAGGAGTTTTTCCTACCAGTTTCTCTCACTCACAGGGAGCCTTTGTTGAATCTGTTGCCATGTTTTGTTTGAGAAGGTGTTGAAACTCATTGTAGTTGGCATCATCCCCAGTCAAGGTCAGTGCCAGTGGTCTGTTGTGCCTGGCATAGTTACACTGCTCCTCTGAAGGACATTAGCTGAGTCAACAATGGCATGTTTCCGTCACCCTTGCTGCATTAAAACTGGAAGTTTTGCTGGAAAAGTAATGTTGGCCTGGTTAGGTTTGGTTTTGTCTTTCTTGTTCCTAGCCAGCATAGCAATGCCAGAAAAAGACTCTGATGGAGCATTAGCACTCAGCTTTAGCCTGGGAATGCAGCTGATCAATCTTTCAACCTGGTCAGCCTCAGGTCCTGCCCAGAGTCCCAGGGAGAGAAACCATAGTGCTGTTCTGTGGCTGTGAAAACTGCAGATCCCGGCTGGGAGCAACTTCCTGCTCTCACCTCTTCTGAGCAGAGCAAACTTGAGGGGTCCAATGTAAACTCTGCTGACTTGTTCTGGGTCTCCACTTCTGAAGTGCTGCAAATAGCAGCAGGGCACTCTTGCCATGAAAAGCTGAAGGTGGTTGTTAAACCACTGCTCTCTTAGCAGTTCCACCAGAGCTGGACTTGGTCCATGTCCTTTCCAACCTGTCCCTCACTAAGGATAGATTCGTATTCAGAACTTAATAGCTGATTTCATCAACATGATTTGTTCTCAATCTTATATTTGCTCAGTGGCAGTGAAGTCAGGTGAATTAATTGTGTGAAAAACAGCAGTACTAAGGAGTAGGGCTGGTGTTGGATGCCCTGACCCTTTCCCCTTCTCTTTCCATGTGGCTGGGAATTGTTTTCTCTATGCAAGAGCATCAAGGCAAAAGCTCACGAGGCTGTATGTTGATATGATAACAGTTCTTGGGGAACTGTCCTGCAGTACCATAACCCAGTCGGATTTTAGGTTTGCAGTTCAGGAATTCCTTCCCTTCATGGTTTTAAGAACCTTCCCATTATTATCTATCTTTATGTGGTTTTCTAGACTGTGATGGACTAAGATAATATTGCAGTACAAATTAAATTCTGCTTCCAGTGATTTTTCCTAGAACTCATTTGCTGCTTTCCTGCACAGGTTATAAAGTGTCACAACTCAGGAGTACCAATTATTAATTTCTTCATTTAATGGGTAGTTTTAATGTTCTAGGAGAACCCATTTCTTATCTTAATGATAGTATTTTTAGGCTGTTGCATAGCATTTACCTAGTTACTTTTTGTTCTTTGCTCTTTGAATGTGTCTAGTTATACTGCTCTGGCATTGTTGCAAATACAGTTCTATAATCTAAGAAAAGTAAACACTTTTGATTTCATGGATAGTTTCAACTCTCTTTTTTTATTGCATTTAGTCCCAATTATAGAACATTTCTAGTGACACTTCACTATATTGGCAAAGCTTCCATAAATTCAAAAGTTTTGTAAGGTTATAGTCCATGAAATATGCCAATAGGAAAATATTTTATGTGTGTCAGTATGTTTAAGATTCCTTTACTGCTTTCAAAAGGTTTTATCTGGCAGTACCATTCAATCTGGTTAGTTGTAGACATTTAAGCCCTGGTCATGCAAAGCACATTTGCCACTTCTGTCTTTTAAGGGCTTGTTTCCAAGTGTGGGATTCATAAATCAGCTAAGCATAGAAGCCAGGTTGGGGAGAGACTGAGCAGTGAGTGCTTTCCACCTCTTCTGCCAAAGTTGCAATTTTTTGTCTTAAGTAGAGGTCTTATTCCACCTATATGTCACATGTATAGGTGCTACATGTTTTCCAGGGTTCTAGACTTAGTTACCTTTGAGGTGCCAAACACGATTTCTGCCCTTCACCTCCCCCCTGCCCAAGGCAGATCAGGGTAACCTCTTCTGTCCATTTTCTCAGGCTGTGACTGGGCCTGGCTTTGAAAGGCAGGAGGCAGGCTTCAAGCTGATCCTGTTTCATCTTCTAATTTTTTTCTTTTCTTCTTGGAAATTGCTGGTTTGCCCTGTGTCCCAGCTCAATTCACAACGGAAACCAGTTTTATTTATGTATTATATGGGTTAGCTGACACACTGAACAGTGAATTAAGCAACATGGCTGAAGCAGCTTCCACTCATGGCTGTTCATCTTCCTTTCTTTGGGAAGTCAGTGCAACTACTGTGGTGAGAGCTGAATGGGATGTGCATTTGTTCCTCCACCACTGTTTATAATCTGCTATATTAATGTAGCCTGACATTGGTTTAATTTACGGTATAGCACTGGGTTGTAAACTGCAGCTGTTCACAAATAGATTCATTTCCCATTCAGTCACCTCTCCAGTGAAGGCAATATCCTCCAGGAGCCCAGCAGGACACAGCTCCAGTCAGTGCAGTGCAGTCTGATGTCTCATGTGTCAGCACTCTCTGTCCATCCCATCCCCGTGGTGAGCGGGTTTTGCTGGCCACTCAGAAGATCAAACAATAAAACCTTGGGCTGGAGCTCACACTAGAACATAAGATAAATAACTGCTTATGAGTTATGGGCTCACATGGAGGCAGTCTTCAGTAGCTTTTCCTTATTTTAGTGGCATGGGTAACTCAGTGGAATAGAGCTTTTGGTCATTTACAGTCAAGCCAATTACTTCATTTAGGAGACAAGGCATTACATCCACACAGTAGCTTCTCTTCAGTGAAAAAGTCATTGCTATTTAGATGTTATCTAGATTTCCTGCATGAGAGTTGGAATAGAGCCAAACATTACATGACTCCAGAAAAAAATACTGCTTAAAATTTTACTTGGCTTATGAGAGAATAATTTACTTTTTACGAGGTGATGAGGAAAAGGGAGGAACTGTGTGACAGAGAAAGAGACACAAATTTTTGTATTGGGAGTATCTGAGGAAAGTCTTACAGGAGAGGTTTTTAAATTATTGCTTTTTTAATCTGAAGTGTATTTCAATATGTTTCCATATTTACCAAACTGTACTAAAGGAACATCAATATATACATGAATATAGTGATGCTAGATTGTATCTAGCAGCTCTGTAAAATCTACAAATTACCCTTGAAATTGTAGGTATATTGTGTTTCTACACCTGACTGCCATGTCCATTTTGAACATTGGGCTAATTTGCTTTCTCCATTGTTGTCTCATCTCCATTTGGGATTCAGATTCCCTGGGAAGGGAGAAGGTGCTAACAGTACAGACTGAGTGACAAGCTGGCTCCTTTTCAAAAGATGCTTCATAGCACAATAGGATGGGAGCAGCTTTTGAAATCCCACTCATTTTGGCTTCTTGACACAGGCTTGGGGTCTGCAACAATGAAATGTCCCCTGAGATAGAACAAAAGGCCAGTTGTTTTAGCACAATCCTTTAAAATATAGTTTTGGAGAAAGTGCAGAAAACTTGGACAGGGGAGAGCAAGCAAGACAATCTTTCCTGAGAGAAGTGGCTTTTTTAGTGAAAGTGACCCCAAAAGAAAGAGGCTTCCTGCATAAGAGAAGAATCCATGATTCACAGACCTATGTGGAGAAGGAATGTGTGCAGTCCCATCTTACAGAAATCCAGTCTAAGCCTGGGACAGCATGACACAGGGCATCACTGACATGCTAAAGGCTGTTCCAATTCCTACATCAGTTCCCATGCATTTCTTGTGCCTTCACAGTGGTAGTGAAATCAAACACAGAAATGTGGGTGCATTTGCTGTAGGTCTTCCCGTGGCCCTGAAGAGTGAAGCATCATAAACTGCTGATCAGCTGGGAGTTCTGGGCACTGAGGGAGATCTTGTATCCTAATAGTGGCCCAGGGCCAAGAGCCCCCATGCCTTTTGGTCTTGTTGTGTGAGGAGCACACTGAGCACAGTCTGACAATCTATTGTAGCTTAATATGTGTGATTATAAGTAATATGCACTTGTAATGCATAGTGGAAGTTATCAGAATTATTGTTACCAGGATTGTGACATGTACAAGCCCCTGTTCTAAAATACCAATCGTAGTTAATTTATTTATTTTGCTTTAAATGCCATTAATGTCCAACAGAAAACTGGATTGTGCTATGTAGCAATAGAACACCAGACTGGAATATGTAATCTGGCTGGACTTCATTCTCTTTCTCTCCACTATGTAAAAAGTGTTTTCTACTACTTTTTTTTCCCCTGATTTTTGAAGTGAAAGTGACAATTCTTACGGTATTGGGAGATGTTTAATTTGAAATCTGTAAATGAAAGGTATCTTTGGGCACTTCAGTTGTCATTAGTAGCACATCACTTCTGTATGAGAGGATTAAAAACAAGTCAAGCTATCAAATACATATAATTTAAAAATAGACACATTTTTAGAATACCAGCCATTTTTCTAGGTCATGAAAAGGCAGAGTGTTTCAGGTGATGTTATCAAGTTCAGAAATACCTTATCTGAGAGAGAAGATTTAAAAAGGTACCACTTCATGCCTATTGTTTTAGCAGAAGCTAACAAGAACAGTGTTTGTTAAAGAAAACTGTTTCATACTGGGATAGTTGTCATAAAAAGCAGCTTCTAAGAAGTGCTATGTAAAAGTTCAATTTTTGTTTTCTGTTAAATCAGATGGAATGACCTGTCATGGGAAAATAACTGAGACATTTTGAGACCCTCAAGTTGTGGAGGACAGATATTCCACTCTTGAATTTTAGAGGATGTAGCTAGATAAAAGTAACAGTTTCCAATGGATTTCTTGGAATTCTGTAGAGTGACCTCTTCTGTAACCCAGGGCAATACTGAATTTAGTCTAGTTTGTTTCAGGAAATCAAACCACAGCAGTGACTATAAAGATACTTTTACATCCCATTCTAGTAGCTTTTTAAAAGTTCTTGTTTGCAATCACAGTCCAGAGGAACCCTATAAGTTGGAGAAATAGATAATTGTGATTGTCTGATAGCAGGTCCTGTGTTTTTAATTCTCATTGTTTGGGGTTTTACCTTAAAACTTGTATCACTGCTGTTGTGAAAATTTCATGGCTTAGGAATTGGTTACAAACCCATTTTTAATTTGCTTTTTTTTTTTTGACCAAAAAAGGGTTGGAAAACTGGTGATTTTGTACACATATTGATGTTGCTACTAAAAGCTAAGTGAAAAATGGTATGGTTTTTTCCAAGTGGGATATTCCTGTTTCTTTGTGGTCACTATTTACAACTTGCCTTTCATTTTGCTGGTCCATGCATGGTTTACTCTTGGTTTTAAGCTGCAGTGTTTACCTACAAGACAGAGTAAAGGCAAGTGGAAACTATTGCATTTAGCCAGTGACTATCCAAACAGCAAGAATGTAAACCACTGCCGTACTCTGAGTAGTCAGAACCACAAAGGCAGGTAAAATCCAGTTAAAATTTGACACTTGGCCACATGGTGAATTTTTGAGAACCCCAGCTGTCTGAGGTGTGAGAACATCTGTGATTGTCAACAGTTCATTAGAAAATTACTGGCAATAAAAAAATGCCAGTCCCCCTTCTTCCTGAAAGCAATTTGATTCCTGATGGTCTGCCCGTCCTCAGTATCATTTTACTCTATTCACAGAGAGACAAATTTTGCAACAATTTTTTCTTTTGTGTGTCCCTGGTGGTGCAATGATCTAACATCATTATTCACTCCTTACTTATACCAGATTTGAATATGCCATTGTTTCTTGAACAATAAAAACATCATTTGCCTAGCAGTCATCACATACATTAAATCTTTGCCATATGTGTATTACATTCCTGTGTCGTATTCCTTGGACAGAGCCTGGGTAAATTCCTTTGGCTCGAGTTTTGACATGATGGCTGTAATCACAGAGAAAGCCTCCATTAATAACTGGTCAGAGCACTCAGTTAATACTTTATCAGAGCCCCCTGCAGTATCTGAGTGATATCAATCTCTAGTGTGGCACTGCCTGGCAGTTTGCACATTGGAGCAAAAATATGCTGAAGTCAGGAGCAGTCAACCTTTTATACACTTACAAGAAAAAAGATGGCATTCCTGATCAGACCTGTCTGTGCAGGGGACCTAAAACAGGCTGTAAATCTGGCTGTAGGATCTTCTTGAGATTTGCAGGTCTGTTGCTGACTGGATTCTTCTTCTCTTAGAGTATTTGGCTGCCTGCAACAGGATTTCCATTGCTAACATTGTCTCTGTGCCACATAGCAGTGGGGGTTGGAGAACTACTATTTAATGTTTCTTTCTCACATGTTTTTGCAGCTCCCCCTTATTTTTTTTCTTGTATTTGGCTATAGACCTGAGGGTGAGATCACACATGTATAGAATGAGAGCTGTAGAAACACATTACGCTGCCGTATTTGGTGCCAGCATTTGGAACTGCCAAATTGCTTTTTGAGTTTGCAGTATCACATGTTGGAGACGTCACAAGCTACTACTATTCATTGATATTTACTCCTTTCAGCACTTGTGTAATACCCTTTTTGCTACAGGATGCTGATGCACTGACCTATGGTATAAAAACAATATAGTGCTTCTGATCCAGTGGTTCTGAGTTTGTAGACTTCTCTATTAGTCATTTGAAATGAGCCAGTTATAAAAGAGGAGATAGTTTACCCATGACACTTGTTCATTGTTTTTGTCCTCAGCAGTTCTGTATAGACTCTCTTCATAATTAAGGGCTTTACTGAGTAAAGAAGATTCCCAGCAGTCACCCTGGAATTGGATTAACAGCACAAGAAACTCCCCCTTGCTAACCACATGTTCAGTCCCTTTCTGTCTTCCCATATACAAGCCCTTCTTCAATTTGTTTAAATGAATTGCTGTAATTTGGCTCTGTAGACTTGAAGAAATCAAGCCAGGCTTTATTTAGAAGTATAGTGGTGCATAGAGTCTCCATCTGAAACTGGGGCCATGTTGTACAAATTACTGTATAAACACAAATTAAGAGAAATTCTCTGTGCTGATGAGTTAATAATCTCGGTTGTCAAGACGAAGAATGGGAGAAGGGAGTAGTGTTATCTTTGCCATGTGCTGCAGATGCACAGACTGTAACCTACCAAAGGTGGTGCAGGGGATGTGTTACAACATTTAGAAGTGAACCTGCATTTCTCGTATCTGAATATTCTACCTGAACTACAAGGCTGACTTCTGCCTTATCAGTCATTACAAACACTGCAATCATTTGAGGTTGATACTGTGCCAGGCTACAAATGGCCGTGAAGACAATGTAGCTAATGTTAAACATAACTGCAGTTCTCTTTACCTGCAGACCTGTGAAAATAAGTAAATTTTGTCTTCCTGAATTACAAACTGCATCCTTTCAAAGGCTGTATAAAAGAAGGGAACATGTTACTACATCCATGTTTTAAAGCTGCTGTCTCATTCAGCATATCCCAGCAGTCTCTATTCATTTCTCAATCTTTTTGATAATGGTATAAATATCTTTGCACAAGTTATGCTGCACAACTTGGTTGTATTCATTGTCTTTTGGGAAAAGATTTTTCTTTCTTTAGGCTCAACTGAATCTGCCATTTTCTTGTAATGTGGTTTATTTATTTTTTTTTTTTGAGTATCCTCTTTAGTGGATATCTTGGATGTGAAAAAATGGCTGAGACTCAGTAGGTGTAGGATATTGGCAGATGTACCCCAAGGAATATAGTTGTGGTGTATGTTACCATCTCTTTGCTGTCCATCCCATCATCTGCCTGTGGCTGCCAACCCTACAGCAAACCCAACAAAACTGAATGGGAGGGAGTTTGTTTCAGTCCTTTCAGTGTAAAGAACAGTGCCTTAAATCAAACTTAACCTTTGTTGGAGAAATAAGCTGAGCAGCCAACTTTGCACCAAGCAAACTGTTCTGTGGCATCAGCTCTGCTGAGGGGTCAGAAATGGGGGAAGCACCCAAGGGCTGGGACAGGGCATCCAAAAGGCAGCTGTTTTCACACTTCTATAAGTTTTGGTCCATTTACATATTTTGGTTAATTGTCTAATTACAGTTTAAGTTTATGAAATCCCATCCTCCTAGATTTCTTTCCTGAATTTGCCATTTTTTATACTTTTTGGGCCTGAAAATGCAATGGTGTCCTTGGTTCTCAGGCTGGAAAAGGATTGTTTTGTCTAAGTGTACTACAAAAAGAACTTGCTAATACTTTATGTGACTGAAGTTCAGAGTTACACACTAAGGCAGTACAGAATCTGGAAGATATGAAAGCTGAAACTTAAGGCATCATGTGCACCTCTTGTGCTGTGATTTCTATCATAATGGTAATTAATAGAGATGATTTCCTGTAATAATAATATTCTAAAATGTTAATTTTTTTCTGTGAGATCTGTGGGATTTGCAGGTCAGAAAAGACTGTTGATGGGTTTTGCATAGTGTTTATGTAATTTATAAATTGATACCTTTCTGAAAAAATCTAATTTCCATGTTTGGGGGGTTTTGCCATGAAAAATAATGACAGTGTGAAGGTGGCTCTTTAAATACCTCACAAAAGGACACGATAATGCTTCCCATGTTTGGGCAATGTATTTTTTTACTTTCTTGGTAACAGTGGGGAAAGGAAGAGGAAATTGGAGAGACATTAAAAAATGTCAATTCTAGTTCAAAAGTTACACAAGCAAACACTCTTGACCAAGGTATTGAATTATAAAGTTTGATATTCCATAAAGCTAAATAGTCGGAAGTAATGCTGCCAATAACAGACATTCATTTATTTACTCAAGGTGCCCATTGTTAGCACTAATAATACATTTCAACATATTGAAATTGCAAGATAATTCTTTTGTGACTTTTATGCTGGATGATATTGTTATTTAAATGAACCTGCAGACCACACTGTAATGAAGAAATGCATGTTTTGCTTAACAGTTATCAACCAGCATTCCGGCAAAATGAGAATTTCTACTTCCATTCATCCTGAGGCGAAGCTGGGGGTCACTGTTTTCAATATGGACCTTTTAAAATCCTTTCAGCAGTGAATAATTATAAGCCACAGCCTCTGAAATTACCTGTTTTCACTGTAGGGAAGAAGAAACTTTTATCTTTTGTAATGAAGTACGCTTGCTCATTCAAACTTCGTAAGACTTCCTTAAAATGGCAGTTGCATTGGGCTGATTTTGTATTAGGTGAAGGAGTAAAATAAATGGATTTTTAAATGTACGGATACCCTTGTTTATTCAGTTTTAACTTTCTTGAATTTTGGATCCATCTTGTCAAATAATGCAGATGGAAAAAATGTGTTGAGCTCTTGTGTAAATAACCTTATCTGTACAAATTGCTGTTTACTAAAACAAATGTTACTTCATTTGCAGTTTCAAATTCATTTTGCACTTTCATTTGAAGATTGGGGTTTGAAACTGTTTTGGTCATGCTCATTTTTCTATATTAAGTTTTAGAAAAAGATTTTCTTTTTTATAGTTCAAAACTATGCAGAAGATAGGGATTGGAAATATGGCTTGCAGCAATGGGCTTTGGACTTCTTGCTTTGTTCTTAAAAACAAACAGGTTGGCAGTATTCATTGGTGTAAACTAACAGAAAAGTCATTATCTTGGGAATAATTTTAAAAAAATGCTATACAATAATTTGTTAATTATTGCCAGAAAAAAAGCATGCAGATTTACTTCTGAAAATGCGTGTTCCGGTTAATAAAAAACATTACCCTGCAGCCTCTGTGGGATTTTTTTCCACTTGTAAAAGTTGTTTTTTTTAAAAAAGGAAGAAACCAATCCCATACTTTCCTAAATGGGATTTCTAGGCAAGGGCAAACCCAAACCTCACCCTCAGACAATAAGCAAGCATAAACTTAAAGGTTGGGATTTTTGCTTTTGAATGCTACCTATTTATTTTTGGAGTAAAAATACTTTTTTTTTTAACTCAATGACAGATTGAAAATTGGATTGATTGTTTTAATCAAAGATGTTTTCCTATATTTTGAATGATTCAGAGTCTTGATTTGGCCACTCTGGAAAGTCTTCTTCCCTGCCCTGTACAGCACCAACCCACTTCTGTTAGCATCACTCAAAAAATGCTTCATCTGGAAAATAACATCTAGCTTTTTAATAAAGATAATTTCACAGTAGCTAAAAGTTTTAATCCTGCCTGTGAGGTGTTGAGACTGAGTGATGCTGCTCTGTTATTTGTCCAACAGGGTGGGAGTGGAGGCAGTGGGAATAGCAGCTTTGTAGAGATAGATGATGTTGCTGTTGAAGTAAAGCTGTTTGAACCCTCTGCTCGTGGTAACTGTGTTAAGAGATGGGTAAGCAGGTAGGTTGTAGCTGTGTATGTCTTTCACCCAACTCCTTAAATGTTTAGTAGAATTTGGCCTGTGTATTAGTCATACTTAAATATGGGCCATATGTTCAATACTCTGAGAGGCTGACCCATATTTCATTCAACTGTTTAGTAAACTTTCTGTCTTCTCTCCATGTACTCAGGCTCCCAAGCTATGGTAACACACACAACTGGGTGCCTGGAAGAGCAAACATAATCCTTGTTGTAGATCCAGCAATGTTTTTGTGCTATGAAGTAGCCAGGACCAGGACCCTTAGGCAACATTCAAACACGGGGCAGAGTTGCCGCCTCCAGAGAATTTACATCCAGATGGCTGAGGCATATAAAGTTGTTTTCTCAGGGTAACAAGTTGCCTCATGTCAGCTGACAAGAATATGCATTCTCAGCAAAGGCAGAGTACTTCAAGCTGATTTAGCCCTTTCTCCTCTGATAAATTTTAAACCCAATGACAGGAGACAACAGGTGGGTATAAGCAGATGGGGAAGCATGAGGAGTGAATAAGAAGGTCGGCTTCATAGGTAGTGGGCTCAATATTGCAGCAGCACAGCCATTGTCAAGCTTTTTTTTCTGGCAGCAGAGTTAAGAGGAGGTTTGAGAGGGGATTTGAAGGAGGATAACGAGGCAGCTTTGTGGACATGAACAAGGAGCTCTACCCAAGCATGGGGGCAGCAGGGGAGAAAGCACAAAGATCCTTGCTTGAAAAGGTAACAAATGGGTGATGGAGCCTACTGTCAGGGGCTGACTGGAGGTGGGAGCTCTCCCCTCTGGAATAAATGAATGAGAATAGGTTGGGAGGGGATTAGGCTGAGAATGCTTTGAAAGAAAAATCAAGTAGATTATGTTTATATAACAGAAAAAGGGAAACCATAGCAAAGAAGAGTAACAATGGTCAAAATTCTTCAAGCTTTTCCAAAGCTGCTCTTTCAATAAGCAGAAGGAAGAGGTGCATTGTAAGGATGGCTTTGTATGCATCCCCATCATAACCAGCTTCTCACAATTGCTTTCTGAAATTCAGGAATTATCACTAGAAATTTTCTAAGCCTGGCATCTGCCTTTGAGGTGAACAGTTATATTGCCTGAGACCCAAGAATTTTCTTGTTCTTTATTATAAGGAAATAGGACAAAAGTATAGTTTTCTGCTAGGGAGAAAAAAAAAATGGTCATTGGTCTCTTCATTTGTGTTTTGGGTTTTTTTTTTAATCAGTACAAGAATGGCACAAGAATCCTTGCTTTATTGATTTATCATATTTATTTAAAATTCAGCCTAACAAATTTCCCAGTCTTTTAAGAACGCCATGTTTGTTATGTCCTCAGTTGTGCAGTTTTCGTTACTTTCTTCTGAAAAATATTGCTGTATTTTTTAAAAGGGTGTTTACTACCAGGCAGTCTAATAGCAAAGCACATATCTGTCCTTAGGCAACCATATTCCTCAAAATCTGAAAAAAACCCCAACTGAGTTATACTGTATTCTTATATGAACCATCTGTTGTTGATGGAGAGGCTGGAACAGATGATCTGGACTGGCCTGTTGGTGCAGCAGGAGCATAACTCTGTCCTGTCCTGTGCTGGGGACGTGTCACTGGTGCATCCATCTTTCTTGGGAAGAGGGCAGCCAGCACTGCTGCTCCTGTGGCCATTGCCAGCTTATGGCCAAATTGCTGTGCTGAAGGTCATCCTTCAAGTCTTTTGTTTTTGTCTCCTGCACAGAAGACACATCTGCAGTTTGTTAGGGAGAGAAAATAGAAAAGGTTGGTGTCAATCCCACTGAATGGATGAATTTAGCAGTGAGTAGTAAACTGTGTCTGGATGTTTTAACATCAGGGTGGCCTTATTACTATACATACTTACAGAGGATTTTGTAATCAATTACAAAGATGTATGATGGTTTTGACATGTGGCATATATACAAGGGTGCACTAATCACTGATTTAATAGAACACTTAGCCCTGTTGTGAACACTGTCATTATTTTAACACAAAAATCATATTAAGCCAGCTACCAGCTATAATTTTGGAAATTGGTGGAATATTCCTATAAAGAAGCACAAAAGACTGTAAAGATTGAATAAGTTCATTGTCTTAGTGGCCAGTTGCAGAGGGGGAGGTCATCCTCTTTAATTTTTTCTTCTTTTAAAAATACTTTGTGGTTCAGCAGCACAGACACTGCATATCTTTGTATCCCCACACAGTCACTATGTTAATAGCTGTTTGCTAGCCATGGTCAGCTAATTTGAAAAAGCTGGCACACTGGTATTACAGGTCGCAATTGATTATTCTTGAATCAAATGTAGTATTGTTGCTTCAAACTAAACCCCCACCCATGACAAAATTCATTGTAGCTCTTTAATTTATAATGGTGTTTGATAGGATGAACCTGAAATGATGTGAAAGAAGATTCAGTTTCCTTAGCAGTTTCTCAGGCCATGGGAATGCATGATCCTGTTCCTACTTTGCTCTTGCTACACATAAAGACTCGTTAAGGAGTTACTGTTGGTTCAAGAATCTAACACTCGGTTTTGTTGTAAATATTAAAATTGTTTATAAAATGTTCACTGACATGTTGGACGTGGGTGTGCTCCTAGAATGTATTTCTCCCCTGAGTGCATGTTATATACATTTCCATAATGCACACAAATGCAAGGGAGTCATTCTCAAATATGTTTTATTCAATGTGACGAGGTTGCAAAAGAGCTCCAGACCCATCTTTGGCTCAGTCCCTGGAATCCTGTCAGTGCAGTGGAGGGTAACCAGGCTCTCAAAATGGCAATAGCTCTCCTACTCCAGGTGTTGTCTGGTGTGCCAAGCAGCTTCACTTCCCAACAAGGGCCTCTATTACTATTTTCTGCCTGGAAGGGAGAGTTTGAGGGAGCTTGAGAGCTCGAGGAACAATTGCTAACTGCTAGAATAAAACACTGAATTGGAATACATCTGTTTCCACACCAGTGACTGGGATTTGTTCTGGTTTTTGGTCTGGTGAGAGCACTGGATTTGAGAGATGACCTGCCCAATATTAAATTCTCATTTTCAGAAAGTCCTGAGTACTGCGGATTCTCTCTGATATACCCGCATGTACAGATGAGAGTGGTAACACTTCAGTGAGGATAAGGAGAGATTTTTAGACCAAAAAAAAAAAAAAAATCCATCCCCCCCAAAAAAACTATCTACAACACTGCCATTTTTCAATTTTACTACATTTGACAAAGAGTTTCTGGTCAAAAGGAGAGTGAAAGAGATATATACAGACCTAGCATCCATTGCCCTTTTCTCATCCATCCAAATGGTCATGTGGCTGTTTCTGGAGGAGCTTTGGGGGAGGATCAAAATGCCTGCTTCAATGAGTAACTGTAATTTGGAAATGAATGATTACAACAGGAGAAACAGAGACACCTTCCCTGGAAGGGTCAGTAGACAGCAGCTTAAGCTCATGTGTGAAATGTGAGCATTCAGTCTGAATTGGAAACAGGATCTTGGATCTATCAGATCACAGAAGAGCACAATAAATATGGAGCTCTTGCCTTTTCTAGAGCAGGGTGAGTATGTGCCCATTTCCCCTCCTGGTTTGTTAATTATTTTTTAACCTGATGCGGGCTTGGAAAATCTTTGAAGGATAAGAAAATGGATTTACACGCACTGCCAGGTGTGAACTTTAAAGAAGGATCCTGTGCATCTGGGCACAGAATATTGTTTGCCATGGACTCAAAAGCCAGCGCATGCCTTTCCTGTTTAGCACATGAAGCAACAGAGACAGTCCTGTCCCAGGACTTAAACAGCTGTAGGAAGTAAAATGTACACCATTTCAATTCCTGGTGATTGCATCCTACACACACATAACTGGCAAGTATTATGAAAAGGAACAAATATCAGTTCCTTGGGCCAGTGAGAAAATTCTCTAATGGTGAAGATTTCTGAAAACAAATGGATTTCTTCCATGAGGTATTTAGAATGAAGAATGTGATAAGTTATAGTCAGTCATTAGCATTTGTTGAACATTCTACTTATTATTAGTGTTTCGTGTACTTCTGGTTCAAACTTTTAATGGAAAAAGAGTGGAATAAATGGGGTAACACTAACCAGATGGTCCTGTATGTGGAATTTCTAAAGCTTTTTGTGTACTTTATGTTGAAGATAACAAATCACACAGGTCAACAGCTAGTGTCAGCTAGTGAGAAATGATTGTACATTTTAAGGAAGCAAAGCTCTTGAGGTCTTAGTTGCATTGGTGTCAGGGATTCAATTTTGCAATTTTCACCTGGAAATGAAGATGCTTCCCAGTGAGGCATATTGCAGAAGAAATGTTTAAAGAGGCATTTGTTTAGATTCCAAAAACTAGGTTATCTTAGACACATTTAGGTTCAGGACATCTCCTCCTTGCTTTTCGTTTAATTATGTTTCTATTTTATCTTTGGCATCTGCAGAGGATAAAATATAGGAATAATTAGGAATAGAGCTAGCTGATGAAAAATTAAGATTCTGCAATATTGTTTCTTTATATGTTCTTCTTAAACTCAAAAAAATCAGAAAGAAATCTATGATATGTTTTGCTTTTTGATAACTAGCTTCATATGTTTTAACATTCTGAGAGTCATACACTTGGTGAGAATATCTTCTGATCTGTGGCATATCTCAGTCATCCATCCCTATAGTATCTTGCCAGGTCACTGTAGTCCCACTGAAATATTTTGACACAGAATTTCATCCAAATAAATAAATAGTGTATGATGGTGCCATCTATAGCCCAGACAGCTCAAGGGATTAGTAATTAGTTATATAGCCTTTTACTTAGGGGTTGTTACTTAAGATCAGACTCAGAATGTCACTTCTAGCCACAGGCTTGGCAAGTTGAAACAGTGGTTTCTTTCTGATCCTTGTCAATGAGGTAATGTCTAAGTCATCTGGGGCAAAGTAGAAGTAGAAACTGAATTATAATTTCCAGAATTGATTTCTCAAACTCATTTTTATGTAAAGGTAATAGGCAATAGTTTTTAACCCCTGTCTACCTGTTCCATGAGTACAAAAGGAAGCTTCCAGATACCAGAAAACTTTCACTGGCATTACCTCCTCAGAAGGAGATAAGTGTGACATAGTTTCAAGTATATTTGCCAAAGGTTATTGCATCACAGAAATCAACAGCAATGGCATGAGCAATTCAGAGGTAATGATCTTTCATAAGACAATATCCTTCCTGTAACACAATAGATACATCTAGATAATGGTCCAGGAGCTACAAAATTAAAAAATTCCTTAAAACTGAGTTGTTTGCCTGTGGCCAGTTTCTAGGTGGACCTCAGAGAAATGAACCACTCTGGAGATGCAGCCCTTACACATGTGCAGCAGGCATTTAACATTTTGGTGTAAAATTAAAACCTCAGCTGTAAAAAATCCAACTGTAGTAGACTTATTTTCTCTGGTTCAAATCAATCTTGATATTAGAAGTTATTATATTCCTACAAAGGAGAACATATCAGATTTTCTACCAAGGTTAGACCTTCTTTTTAAACACAGCATTTACCCTTTGAATAACTCCACAGGCTAGACTTGTCTCTCCTAGAAGACACTTGTCATTAGTGGCAGAAGAAGCTTCACTTTTGACACATGTAGAGTGAAACAATGTAGAAGTTTATTCACCATGGCATCTTCCATAGACGAGACATCTCCAAGCATTTTGCAAAGCTGTACTGTTTTCTGGAACCAGAGGCAGAGAACAATAAAAGAGCCATAGGCAATGGAGGAAAGATGAGCTTCCTGGTGAAAGCAAAAGCAGATTATTATTGACCAAACTGAGTTTTACTAATCATTTATTAATCATAATTAACACCAGTGACTGATACAGAGTGGATGGAGAAGTGTGGAAGGATTGTATGTATTCTGTTATTTGTAATGTGGAGAGAAGTATTTATCTTTTATTTCCACTGACATGAAATGACCATGCACAATGCAAAAGGGTTCTCATTGCAATGACTGCATTATCATACCTTGTGCTGGACTTCAGATGGAAGTGTTGCTTACTGTCAGGTGGCAGCTCACTGTCATTGAGGCAGGGAATCCACATTCTATTTATTAAATCAAGGATCAGTAAACTTACCTGGGTGATGCTTTTTCTGAATTTTGTAGAAATTATAAAAGGCAAAGGAATTCTTTGAAACACTGTTTGAAAGAGAAGCAGAAAGCAGGGTTTTTTTTTCTTGGATTGTTTTAGATTTTTGCATCCTACTGGACTAGTGATTTCAGACTAGTAGTAAAGATTACATCAAGAAGTGACATGTTCTCTTACATAGCATACATTCATGAACAGTATTTTCTGTAGTGCACTTACATCTTTGTATTTATGCTTTTGTTCACATGTGTGAAACTTTGTGCAAAACTGTATCTCTAAAAGTGTTCAATTTTTGCTTATTATGTTAGACATGCAGTTCTCTCCATTGTTATAGCCTATTTTGAAATGTTTCCTTGAAACAAGTGTAAAAACAGGGTCAGAGATGCTCTATTTTTCTAAAATGCCTCAGTAAATGCCTGTCACAGTTACCTCGTGTGGTAGACTGGAGCTGAAGGAATCATTACGACGGAGCTCAGCACCTCAGCTGTGGACCTGGAAGTGGTGGAACAGAGAACAAGTTTGCTGTATAGTTAAAGTAAAAAGATAGTTTTGTTAGTCCAGTAATTCAGTTAGAATAATTTTACAAAGTGTTATAAAGTTTTGAGGTACAACAGTCAAATATCACACAGCAGACATTGTATTAAATGATTATTTGCCAGATATTTATTTGTTTTGATTTCCAAAGGGTAGCCCACAGTCTGGAGGCTCTGCATAAACCCAGAAGTAGTGCTGTCCTCTACTCTGAAGAGTTACTTGCACAGATGTTTCCAGATGTAGAAGCTCAGTAATCCTGACTGAATGTCCCATTTCTGGTCAGTAGTAAAAAATGAGATTGGGATGTTTGCAGAGTGAAATCTCTTGTGGATTTGAGCTCTGGACTTGTGAGCACTTAACATTGTGCTCATTGTTATGCAGATGCATACTCCCACTGAGTACTCCAAGTTGTGTACATAAATATTTTCATACGTCTTGGAGATCTGGTTTGGTGAGTGCAGGCACAACATGTGTAATGCACAATCTCAGCTGCTTCCGAGGTACTCAATCGCTGCCTGGAGACAGACTGAGCAAGCTTTAATATGAAATCTCTCCAGATTAAGTTTTTGGTATTATAAGTTTGATTTATGTGTGGGAAGAACATTTGGATGAGATATATTGGAAGAAAATGTATCCCATCCATTAGCAAAGAATGCTGTAATTAGGAAAGGAAGATACCTGGCTCAGAACATGTGATATGACTCAGAATTGTGTCCTCGAGTCATTATGCAGACAAAAAAAACCCACATCTCGCTTCAGTGCAAGTTTTGCATGTGTAACAGCTGTCACAGTGAGACCATTAATCAGCTGAACCACCACACAGGTGGAGGATGAGAAACCACCTTCTGTGCTAGAGGTTGGATGTAAAAATTACTTTGCACGGGGTCCGTCTGTCTGTGCTGCTGTAGCTGCAGCAATGCAAATCTCTGGTGTAGATCTCTTTCACCACTGGCATAAGATGTTTTTGTGCAATTTCCTCTTTAAAGCATAGAAGGAAAAATATAGACTGTAGTTAAATGCTAGTGAGACCATGATTTTGCTCTGAGCTGTGTTTCTGAAGTTAAAACATTGTGTCTAAAATTGACACACCTATTTTATTTTACTTGATATATTAGCACACTATGAACTAATATCAATTGTATACAGTTAGATAAATGAACAGTTTACTTTTATTTGTGTGTGTTGAAGTACCCCAGGTTATTTTGCTAAATTATGTCATTTATTACCTTCTACTGTGTATAATGACAGTTGGTGAAAAACAGAAGTTTTTTCTTTCTGTCCTGTCCATATCCAAACAAACATTAAAAAACCCCAAAGCCCTGATCAGAATATGCTCATCCCTTGAAACAGAGACACTTGCCACCTCCTCTCCATTTGCATCATGTGATATGGCAAGACATCAAATGATACAAAGATGTATAAAGTGACAATAAATGAAAAATAAATTAGAAGAATTTTTTGATAGACTGTACCTATTCAATTTGGATGATAAGAATTTAGTCTTAATTTCTGACATATTCATTTTATCAGCTAAATTTCCTAATTTGTATTATTACAGATAATTACCAGCATATATTTATTTTTAAAACTTTATTTGTTCAATTAGAAGGTAGATTTCAGCCTTCATCTTTGTAGGTAACTGATCCGAGACAGTTTTATGTAAATGGCTTAATTAATTGCTACCTTTCAGTTGAAACAGCAACTTACAAAGGAAGTAATCCTTTTCGAGTGGCATAAGATGTTTAAAAACAGCAAAAAACCCACAATACTTTTCTCAGGCACCTTGGCACACAATTATAAGTTATTTGACAGAAGTAAATGTAATAAACTGCAAGGCTTCTTCCCAAATTATGTCTTTTCCATGTAATTAAAATAGCATCAACCTTAAGTGCAGTGGCTCTGTAGTCTTCAAATCTACATTATTAAAAGACTTAATTATGCAGAATTACAAAACTTTTTTGTAAATGGTTCAACATGTTGGTGGTAAAGATGTGATCTGTGTGGCCTACTTATTAAGTTTACACTCTCTCTCAAGCAATTAGTTGTTTCCAAGTGTTTGGTGCCTTGCTCTCCCTTGCAGGCTATCCTTGGAAAATGCTGCCATGTGGTGCTTTTAGAGGATGTGGTGACAGGGCTTTTTCTTAATGGCCATCAGACAACAGCACAAATCTCTCCTGGTGACCATCTGCAGCTGAGCTTGCCTGGATTGCAGCTGCAAACTGTCCTGACCCATAGTTCTGAATGAGGAGAGGGAGTTTGGGGTATTCTGTCTCCTCCTGCCAGCCCCAAGGTCCATTTGTTGTAGGTACTGGGCCTTCAAGCAGTGTTTTCCCCAACTGCATCCTATTCTGCCAAAGCAAGGGGCACTCTGTAGTGGAAGTTGTTTGTAAAACCCAGAAGAGGGTGGTTGAGATCCCATATGTGATGGTAAATGCCTTGATTCTATGTGTTTGCATGGTTTGCATGGACCCCTTTCTTAGTGTTATGCTTTTGCTTCATAAGAATAGTGGGAGGAAATAATGCACAGTCCTTTTAAAAAGAGCTAATTCTTCATGTCATTAATAAGGGAAATCAAAAAATACTCACTGTGCCTGCTGATCTCATCTGCTGCTTGCTGTTATCCTTTTTTCTGAACTTCATACCAAACTGGAGATCCTGGGGGAGGGGGAAGGATGAGTGGGTGAATGAATGCATGTCTAGAAACGTGGCAAGCTTTCAGCAGAGATGCTCCAATGCTGTCCTCATTATTGTCCCATTTTATTTGGCAGAGTGACTCTTTTCCCCTTAAATGTGCAAGGGTTTAATTAATACATTCCAGTTGTCAAACCCAGTTCAGCTTGATGAGCAGGAGAGTGTAGAAAAGCTAGATTATTTGTTTGCATCACTAGGCAATGGGGAAATACCTCCTCCATTGGTTTTCTTTGCAAGTAGTGACAGCAGCGTTTTGACAGAGACAAAGGGATAAAAAATGTGCTGGAAGGACTAGAAGAATTAATTTGTAATAGATAATTGGATCTGTATGGCAATGATACGAGTTTGGAAGAAACTCAAGAGGAATAGCTCTCTAGGTTTTTAGGTTTCACTCTCATGTCAAAATAGCATCTGCATGCCTTATGCATTTTAAAATTTAAGAAAATACATATCTTGCTTCCTTATTTAGCTGCCCCACTGAGTCTCTGACAAAGGTCTGGATGTGCCTATTTTTATTACTAAGTAAACCGCAAGAAAAAAAATTTGGCTGTTTTTTTGGGAATGTGATACAATATCACTGTTACTTTTGTCTCTTGCAAAAGTTAGTTTTACTCTTGCACCAGCCTCTGAGACAGCTGTCTTTTGAATTTTGCAAGGCTCGCCTTTGTTGCTGACTGATCCTACAGCAGATCCTCAGGGAAGGGTGTGGTTCAGTGTGACAGGAGATTGTCTCATTCAGTGGAAGTGTGGATCCATTGAATGCCAGGATGGAGGTGTTGCCTGCATTCAGCTCCGTAGAGAGCCAGTGGTGAAAGCAGAGGGCCATGGCGGTGTCCCATGGGAATATTCCATAGGGATGTTCTATGGGAATGTTCCATAGGGATGGCCTGGGTATACTCACAGGTGTGGCTGCTGAGGTGGGCTGTAACAGTTGCAAATGTTTCAGATTTAGCAAATTTGTCTTTAAATATATCTAGATGCAATAATCAAGCCTGGAGGCCATAAATGGAGACAACCATGGCTGGTAACAGAGCAACCGACAAGTGGCAACAGCACATTATTTTAAAAAAAAAGTTTTATCAGAGGGTGATCAACATTGTTGCCCTTCTTTTAAAAAGGTGTTATGGGCGATCCCTGAAATTATAAACCTGGGAGGCACCTCACTGTAAAGAAATATGGTTGAGGGAATGATTAAAGATCAAGTTATAAAGGACCTAGATGAGGATAATATGATGGGGGCAAATCAGCACGATTTCTATAGCCTCAGATTTCTTTGAAATAGTTAACAAATAATGGATAAAGGAGAACCAGTGGATATAATTTATTTAAACTTTCAAAAGGGTTGGATAAAGTCTTTTAAAGGAGGCAATTAAGGAATCTTGCTAACAATAGGGTAGGATGTAAAGTCTTGTCATGGATTTAAAACTGATTTAAAGACTGAAAGTTGAAAGTAAGATTAAATGCCCATTTCTTTCTGCTGGAAGGAGACAATAATGGCTGTTCAGGGGTGGGGCTAGGAATGGTAGACTTCGTTATTTTTAACATATATTTTATTAAATTGCTATTGTGGATAGAATATGATTAAGTAGTATTCCCTAGGAAATACTGTAGGTTAATATTAAGTATCTGTGTTATAGAGACTGCTCTAGTGCTGTCATGCTGCATTCAAAAGGAGAAGAAACAGGAAATTAGAGGGAACAATAGCAATAACACTTCCCCCAAAAGATGCTTCTCCACTGAAAAACACATGACCTGCTTTCTGTACCATCTGATCTAAACCAGCGCAATTCAGGAAACACATCAGCCCCAATCCAAAAACAAAATCAATTTTCAGTCTAAAATGTGCAGGGAAGTTTTGTCCATCCTTTGAACTCAGCATATCTGCCCGTCTACTGTAATCAGCCCTTGCCACAGTGGAGCTGAGATCTGTGCAGGGGCTGGCACCAAGGCACTCCATGGCCAAGGCAGCTCTAGCCTCAGGTAGGGCTGGGGAGGGGAAGGGAAAATTGTAGAACAGCTCTGCAAGCCTAGACTCGTTCAGATAATAAAATTTTGAATAAGAATTTTCACAGAAAAGGTAAAATATGTGTCAAGGAAATGTGCATACATTTAGAGCAAACTTGTAAGCCCTGAATCTGTCATAACTCATCAGGAAAGTGACACCAGTCTGTTCCACCCTAGTCCATAAGGACACCTCCAGGTGATAGAAAAGTCTGCTTCATGCTGGGTGTGTCCTTATCTTCAAGAGACTGTCAGGCCCCAATAACAGGTGTCCTACCCCCACATCTAGCAGAGATGGACACATTTTCAGAACAATTAGAGATGCTGAGTGGCACATTCTGGATGAGAAAAAATTTAAAACTTGTGTCTATTTTATATGGGGAGGAGAAGGATGATCAATTACAGAATGAGGACTACAACAAAGGCTGGTCAGACACTTGCACTTGCTGTTCTGGAAGTCAAAAATCACCTGCATTTAATGTCTGTGTGGCAGGAGAGGGAGTGGAGAACACTTCTCTCCCATGGTAACAGGAATCTCTTGGCACAGGGTATTGCTGCAGACAGCCAGTTCTTAAATCTCATTGCAGGGTGCATTGTCATAAAGAGTATCATGTAACAGAGTTAGCTGAGGTCTGCCTGGTACTGAGCAACACCAGTTAGTCACTCTAGCCCCAAATCTCTGCACCTTGAATTTACTATGCTCCTGATGGGTGGAGATGTCAGGAATGAGACTCAATGCAGTGGACTATATTTAAGCACAGTAGCAGAATGATATTTTGATGGTTAGTTTCTTTGATCTTCTGTTAAATTTAAATATGCCTACAGTGGTTTCCCAGTTTCAATTAGTACACAAAACAAACTTTGCGTATTTTCCGAGATTATGTTCTTCATTATATGTTGCTGTAGTTTTATGTGTTGTTGCCAAGAAATCTGCTTTTGACAAATTGCACAGGAGGCATTTTGAGATTGTGATGGAGTTGATTGAGTTTTGGCCAAATCCTGTACACTTTTATCACTGAAGACTGAAATACAGATGCTTGTTACATTAAAATATATAGAATTTGCTTTGGCCCTGAAAATCTGTGTCACATTTTAAAATAACCAATTTGGGTACAATTTGAGTTAAGTGGCAAGTAAACAATGCAAATGAAACTGTTTTGTTAGCTAGAAAGTAATTGAAAATCTGCAACTAATTATAAATTGGCAATATACAAGTCTCCAGGAAGCTGAAAGGAATACTTCACTGATATATTGTTTAGTTATATTCAAAATTAACTTACTCTGCAGTTTGTGTGAGAGATTTTATTGGTTATTGTAACTTTACTTTTGAAAAAGGAAATAACTCAGATTTCATATGAGAAAAAGTGTAATTTTTTAATCAAAGATAGCCCTTGTTATGTCACATAATTTTTATTTTATTTCACATGGGCCTTGAGCTTCAGCTTTTGTTTGGAGGTTTGAATTTCTTCAGTGTTTGTCAGTACTCTAAGTCTTGATTGGCACCTTCATTGTGTTTTTCAACTCATCACCTCAACACATTTCTCATGCATTAATGTAGCTGTACAATACCTTTGAGAAATAAGAATGTGTTGCCACATATGAGAAGAAATTCTTTGCTTGTATTTGGTTGAAAAAAGTGTGGGATTGGCTGGAAAACATCTATTGTCAATGCCACCTAGATCTGTAACACTAGGAGCTAGTCAAAACATCCAGGTAATTGTCATGTGGATTTGTGTTGCCAGAATGTGTGCCATGTGCAGACATCAGATTTTGGTGAATATCATATTTTGTGATTGAAGAATTGTTATTTAAAAGGAACATGTAAATACACAAGTTTTGATAAATCAATGTGAGTAATTACTAAAACCCGGTTTAACAATTCTTGACATACCTAGCATCATTCAAAAAGCATTTCACAGAATTTGGAGAAGTGCAGAGGGAGAAATGCTTATTAGCATGCTCTGAAATATCCCTTATCCCAAGCAGCAGGCCATGATGGAAAGCTCAGTGCTCTCTCTATTTTGGTCTTGTCACCAAAAGCCCCAAGAGGCTGCACAACAAGCATGGACCCAAACTCCTTCTGTGATAAATAAACATTCTCAAGCTCTTCCAAACTCAGAGTTGTTCAGGTAAGATGCTGAGGATGCGAAGCAGGTTTTTGGGGGAGAAGGATAATCCTGCAGTTACTGTTGTATCATTCTGTATTATGCAGATGGACAAGCAAAAGGATATAAAGATTAAAAATTATGTCCTTGATTCACATAGAATATGAGTAAGAGCCACAGGAGAACTCCAGACTCACAGTGCCAGGCTAACCATCATTATGTTGTATTCACCCACTTGGCAGTTTCTTTCTCTGAAGAAACATTTCACTGATGTGTACTCTCCTTTAACTAACCTTGACTCAGAGAAATTTCAGACTGGAATTTTCTACAGCCCTGTGCTATGCTGTATTTCCCTATAAACCAGTACCAATTAAGTGAATCATGTATTCTTCTGATAATAAATTTTAAATATAAAGTCTTGTAACCAACAACTAGTAGAAATATCTCGTGAAACCTTTGAAGCACCACTTAGAAATGGTTCAGCACTGTCCTGTGATACAGTGTGGGCTCAGATAGGATGCTTGTAGAGCTGTGTAGGGGCCAACAAGGGGAGATGTTTCCTAGTCAGTCCTGTGCTGAGGAAATCTGGGCAGTCTGTCATTAAAAGGAAAAGGCTTCAGCCAAGGAGCAGGAGTAGACATCTTTTCTTTCTGCAGTAAACATTTCCAGACAGGCCAGTCTCACAGTCCTTGTGTAAGTAGCTCCTGTGAGTACAGGTTGCAGGATGAAATACATAAATACCAGGTTTAAACAAGCGAATCTGCATCCAGAGCATTTTAATAAAAAGTTAGCTTGGGTTGTGGGGAAGGAGGGGATGAAGCACTGGGGGAATGGAGAATATGAGTCATGGCATCCACACTGAAACAAATCTTTGAGCACAAATCACAATATAAAATTTTAAGGGCTTGATCCTGCCTTTGGCTATGCTGGTGTGTATTGTTACATATCCTGTAAAATCAACTACTGTTACATGGTACGTGGTACTGTGTACCCACATAAATAAGCTCTGAGCTCTTGATTTTTATAGACTTTATTTTTAAAATCCTATAAATGCTCTTGGACTTGGCTTTTTAGAATGTTGAACAGATGCAGCAAGATTTTCCTACACTTCCTACCCACTTACAACCCCAAATAATTAGTGGATGTGTTGCATTTTTCGATAAAGACTTCTTAGAGAGCTGCTTGGTGAATAAGGCCACACAGAATGTGTCATTGTCGCTGCTGCAGGTTTTGAGTTTATTTGTGTATTATGGGTACTGTATACCACATAATAATGAAAAGCTATATGCTTCGGTCTGCTGGTTCATTACACAGTCTGTGTGATTACAAATTGTTTGAATAACAGTGGACTATTGAAACTCTATCCAGATGTGCATGTTGCTAATTATGGGAGTACCCACAAAGGCAGATTACCTCTTTTGTTAGCATTTCCAACCCATTTAAAAACAGGAAAGTGAAAAGCATGTAGGCAGCAAATAACTAGCCGTACATGTTGGAGATGAAGACTTCATAATTAATTCCCAGGGAAGAAAAACCCTTGACCTGGCAGGATGCATTTCTGGAGTGTAACCAGATGCAATTTAATGCACAGGAGAGATATCCCAAAGTGGCAGATTCTCAAACAGTCCCAGAAATGGCCTAACATCATTCGTGGCAGGTAAAGCCCAGGTAAAGTCATGGTCAGGAGAGGGGATCTGAGCTGTTGTCAGCTTTCTGGCATAATTATTTTTTAAAGTTTCAATTACATGATATGAAGTTTTGGAAGGGCAAGTAGAGGAAAATGTGATCGTCTTTCCAGAATTTAAGTGCTTTTCAGTTAATGAGCTGGATCAGTATCCAGAGGGGCTTTTGGGATGAACAGTACTCAGAGTGCGAAGGACTCAGTGTGTTTCCAGGCACCACACTGGGATGACAATGTTTTCACATTGTCTTCCAGAAGTGCTGTCTACTGGCTTTGGACAAGGGAGAACATCATGTTTAGTCATAAAGTGACCCTGGATCTCTTTTTCTCTTTGCTTCATTTCATGAGTTGCTATGAATTGCACAGGAGATGAAATGCAGAAGGTAGAAGGAGAAAATGCCAGTGGCAAAAATTCTATGTGGGATCCAAATTGTTTGAGGAAAACAGAGAAACAGATGAAAGAAAGGGTGTTGAATGGCTTAGCTACCTGTCTCCTTTAACAGCTTGTGATGAGGACGTAAGTAGTTTATAGCAACCTTCACTCAAATGTCTTTCTTTTTCTTATTTTTTTTCTCTTTTTTTCTTTAGTTTTCTCCAAAAGATGGGGATTAAACTAGAGAAACTCTGACTTTTCCAGCTTCTCTGGAAGAGAGAGAAAATACCTGAATTCAGACTTAACCCCACTTTGTATAGCTTAATTTAAATAAAAATTATGTATTTCTCCTGAGTGATTAATAACCAGGTGTGGTGACATATAAGAACAATGAGCTTGATCTTCTAGATGAAGGATAACTGCTGTGTTGATTACACAATTTCCCCTAAATAAGTTGACAAGCAGTGAGCATGGTTTTCATGACTTCTGATCTTGTAAATGCACACTTACAAGTGATTTGCCTATTCCTCTGAAGGAAGTCTTGTGTTCTGTGGGACACGTGTTTAATAAATTCCAAATGGCCTAATGTGAGATGTTGAGTCCCAGCAGCCAGGGTCTGTGCAAACAGGCTGGCCTGCCAGGGAATTGTAAAGTGTGAAATACTCTGAACTGGAATCCTGAACTTAGTGAAGTTTCACATCCTCTGGACATCTCAGCAGCTTATTAAGCAGGCCAATAATTCTTCCTCCTCCTCCTCCTTAGTCTTGTAGAGTGAATTTTGCTATTACACGGAGTGAACCTTACTTTCTCTTCTGTCACTGTTTCTTTCTGCCCCCAAAACTGAGAGCATCAAAGATGCTACAGCTATCCATATTGTGCTGATAGCATGTTTATATAGGAACAGAATCAGCCTGCATGCCAACTAGACCTTGTTGCATACCTTTATCTTTATCAGGCTTCAAAATCTACAGAGCAGGACAACTGCTGGCATTGCCCTGGGCATGGTAAATGGGAAAGAACAGAGTATTGATGGGAAAGCAGTCATCTCCATAAGGTGCTCCACTGTTAAACATTCATTACTTAAAAAGAAAAATGCCTCTACTTGACTTCAGATTATTGCTTTGGATAAAGCAAATGCTAAAATCAGTTTCAGAAAAGTGCTTTGCCCAATGCTTGACTTCTGCTTTCCTATGGGAACTGTGGTTAGCTGTTTTGACTCACTCAGTGGAAAAATGGGCCATAGAATGATTTGAATTTGAAGGAAAAATATCACACATACTGCCTCTGTGGTTTTTCCTTCACTTATGGAGTTCAGACAATCTCTCCTAGCACTCAGGAGGGCCAGGGGATCATAACACAAGCTTCCACATCCCATGGAGATCCCTCACTGTGCTGCCTACGGTCCTAATATCCCTATGTACCTAGAAGAACTCTTCTTCCAGCAGGGCTCTCCATTCCAGCCTTCTACTAGTTCTGTACCTTCCTTGAGACTGCAAGCAGTGTTTTGCAATAGCTGGATCAGCACCAAATTCTTCCTATGTCCAGCAGAATCCCTTGGACCCACTGCTTTGTGATTCAGCAAATATCCAGTCTCCCAGGAGTGATAAGACTCGGTAAAACACTTCCCATCTGCAAATCCCAATCCTGTTAAATTAGGGCCAGGTTTTGTTTCTTTGGTTTCTTTTCCCGTGTTTTGGAAAGGAAAGAACTTTGTCAGCAGGTTGGTGTGCTCCACCCACAGTCAGGCAATGGAACAACCCCAATCTTGAAATGCAGGACAATCCAACCCCAGTCATGTCTATGACCCTAGGGCTCAAAAGTGAGAGGAAATTGTGACTGCTACCTTTGCAGTTAATCCATCATAATGGATAACTTTTCTCCCTTCCTCTCTCTGTCCTATGCATGCAGAATGTTTTTTTTAAAGGATTCAATTGAAATGTTGCCTGTCTCTTCCAGAAGGGAAGCTGCTGAAAAAGAGATCACATTGTGTAAGGCAGCATGAAATGCAGTAGGTGCACTAGGCTGTCTTGTCCTTTCTCTGTGATAAGCACTACACTGAAGTCTACTGTCATTTGTGTGTAATGTGAATATCTTTCTGTAATGGAATAAGAGTGTTTGCAAAAATGGCTACTGAAGTGCCCAGCCAGTGCACTTACTTGCAGGAGAGTGACAGGATAAGAGAAGTGGCAGAAACAAAGATAGGAAAAGAGATTTTTGCACTAACAAGTGTGAACCGATAAGCTTGACCTGTATGGGAAATGTAGAGAATCCTTAGTGCACTTGTCAAGCCAAAATTAGCTGTGCCAATTTGTTTTCAGCAACACTGATCTCTGAGAGCCCTTTACTTATTTTCTCATTTGTGGAAGAAAACTGCTGGCTCACCACACTCCACTTAAGAAATTCTTAGCAAGCTAATTCACTTAGGCATAAATAACTTTCCTGGGTGTTGAAGCCTGGGGTAGGAATCAAGAGGCTCTATAGAGGTGGATGGGGAGGTGTTGTGTGGAGGTTTTACTGGCCACATGGATAAGTTATGTGTGTCATCGAAACCGAGTGCCTAATCACCTCCAACATGTCATCACAACTGCAACATGCTCAGCAAGGCAAAAGGGAGGGAAGAAAATACATATTTCTTTCTCAAGTATGCACAGTGAAGAAACAGCCATCTCATTTTTCATCTTCCTTCGGGGTAGGTGTTGAGGCCGTGTCTTTGCCAGGGAATGGGGGCTGTGTGCTTCACACAGGAATGAAATGTGTTTTGAAGAAGAGATCTTGAAGTGCTGTTTAGCAAGTAAGCACTTCTGATTAGAGTATGGGAATAGAGAAGTAGACTATACCTGATTAATTTTGGACAATTTGGAAAAACTGGAAGCCAAGGAGGCAAAGTCTGTAGTAAACAATAGACTACCAAGTTTCTAGTTTTGTCTGTTTATTTAATTCTGCCTTGTGGGAACAAGGGAAGGAAAGATGAGTTATGCTGGCACAGAATGATAGTCTGGGTATCAGTATGGAAAGAAAGGGAAATTGTCAGTGCTTAGGTGAGGCAGAAGGGGCTGTGGTAGCTTCACTGGAGTCTTCTCCAGCTCCTGTGTCAGAAAAGGCTCTTCAGTTGTAAATTGGGTAATGAAAAGGTAAATTAAACTGGTCTTTGGGCAGATGAAAGAATGGAGACTCAGAAAGATTACGCCCATAGAGAAGGGGAACATAACAGGAACGATTAGAGGTGGTGTCTGCAAAGACACCACAGGGACATGAGCCTTTTGGCTGCTGAGAATCCAGCCAAGGAGGAGGCTGGGAGCAAGAGGGGAGAAAATCAGACACCCTGTGTTGAATCAGTGCAGGAGGCAGTGGAGGGAGCAGGCTGGTCAGGGGTGAACATGAGGCTCAGCAGAGCAGTGATTGCATTAGGCACATGCAGAGGAGCAGAGAGGAGGCAGCTCGTATTAGGTTATCACAATTAGATTCTACTGGGGCTAAGGAAATGTGGTTCAAGGGATTGGTTGTTAAATTAGGATTTCCTCACATAATTTTATCAGATCTCACATCATCAAGTCAAATCTTGTTGTGTTCAAGTGGATCTTAAGAAACTGTCAAAACATAAATTGCACCTAACGTGGAAATAGGAAAAAACAGAGTGGTCCAAGGCTGGAAAGGAACTTTTTGGCCTAAGCTATGATTTTTCTTGTGTTTCAAAGGCTTCTCAGGAGAAGCGTTTTCCCTCCAAAGCATTTTCCCAGCCAGATTTTTGTCTCATTTTTGTCTGTTTGCATTTGTATTCCTTGTACCTTCCTTGTATTCTTCTTCCTTTTTTTCTTCCCCCCAGTCTCAGGCTCTCACTTGTAAGAGCAGAAGGTGATACAAAGATATCTGTATCTGCAGCAAGAGGCAGCGTGCCATTAGGGCCTTGGAGGGAGGCTGGCCATGTGGGAGATCTCCTCCACGTCACCATTTTCCCCCATCTGTAGAACTAGCAGGCTATGACTGCAGGACTTTGCTGAATAGGGTCTTGGAAAAATCTAGCTGTAAACTCACAAAGCCTGGCTTTGTGTCCAGAAATGGTGTTTCCACACAGTAGATCTGATTTCCATAGCTTTACACTCTTCAAAATACCAGCCAAGGCAAGTCCATGTAACCATGTTAAATTCCTTTCTTTTCTCTTTCTTAAATCAACCAATTTGTGTAAACCTCTGAAGAGACAAACTGACACCACTTTGACCAGGCAGTCAATGTTGATTTTTATTAATTGCTTAAAACTTTTTCCTTTTTTTTTTTTTTTTTAATAAGGCCAGGTCTGTGCTGCAGATTTCTATCAGCACAGCTGTTCTGGTCAGACTGACACCTCTCAGTGAGCAAACACTACACATGTAGATGCAATTATACCTCAAAATGGTGCTTGTTTTGCTTGCAGGGATGATTTTACTGTACCGCTACAAAGAGCAGATTTGCCAGTGTAAGTTTACACCGCCCCAGGAATGCTTTGTCTGTTTACTGTGCTGGTATTCCTTTATCAGTAAGGCATTTGCAGTGTAGACATGGTCTTATTTGGAGGGCTGGTTTTAATCCTGACACATGCTAAAGTGATTACACTGCTGATTGAGGACTCAATAGAAGGACTCCAACTGATTTGCTCTGGATCAGGGCCTGAAAGGAGAGGAATTATCTTGTGGTTTGAGCACAGGGGTAGGAGCTCTTCGTGCACACCCTGGGTTTGATATTGACTTCATTTGTCTCTGCCTTTAAAATTGGGGGTGTTATGGAATTTGTCTTACAGGAGTTTTGTGAGACTCAGTTGTTTCATGTTCCTGTTCCAGGACACGAGTAAAATTTATATCCCCAAATGGATAGCCACTACATTAAAAATTTAAAAAAATAAAAAAGATAAATATAACAGCCTAGCTACTTCTGCAGCTGTTCCAATGGCACCAAGTGCTATTGCAGCAAAGGCCTTGGTTCTGGGCCAACCTGTGTGACTGCTTTGAAGAGGCTCCCCTGCCTTTATGAGGTGTGTATCACAGTTCGGGATACATTGCGCCACCACGTTTCCCATGGGTGTTTCCTGGTAGCCCAGATGCTCTTTTGTATTTACATTATCCATGTTTTAGGATTCTGTTTAAGGGCTGTAGAGCTCTTGGATGGCCAAGTCAAACAAGGAGCAGCTACAGCGTGGGTACCTGTGTGCCAGTGTAGGGCTTTGTGCTCCTGAAATGGGTGCTGCTCCTTCTACAGGGCTCAAAAGCCAAGAGCTGAGAGGGAGCAGATGCAGGAGGGCACTTTCCCCAGGGACTGTAACCAATGTGCTTTCACTGCTCTTCATGCCAAACCTAGAAGCAAGATTTAAAAGGACACATCTGCTGGATGCCATGTCCTGTGGCAGCCTGGCACGTACCAGGTTGGTGGAGACACATCCCTTCAGAGTGTCACCTTCATTTCTTCATCAGCCTTCTGCAGAGGCAGTGCCAGCCTGTTGAAGCTGAAGGGCTTTTTCCATTCCCTTTGTATCATCACGCACTGGGCTGTAGACTAAGCAGGTTCCAGTTGGGACATACAATCCCTGAGCATGTGAGATCACACCAAGGAGCAAATCCCTACAGGAAGCAAAATTAGCAGGAAATAGCTATTACTCATCATGTTCCTTTTTTACAAATGGTGAATCCTTTCAAAAGCCACATCTGGGAAATGGAAAACTAGTGTTTGGAGCAGAAATCTTTATCTCTAGGAAAAGACAAGTTTCATATTTTTTTATGGTTTAAGACAGAATTTTTGGACTGTTCTTCACTCCGTAATCTGTAGCTTGCTTAGTCTATGGCTGTTTTTACATATATTTTCTCGACTGTCATCTATTGGCACCAGAGACAATGTCAAAGGAACAGATTTTTATGACAAATTAGTACATAGAATAAAGAGATGGTGTGTGGTTGTGTCTTGTGCCAGAATGATTAATTCCAGAAAGACCCCTTAAATTCCTGTGAGTGCTTCAGAAATCAGAGTATTTTGATACTGGCCAGCTTGATTTAAGGCTACTAAAATTATTCAATTATGCTTCTACCTCATCTGAAGTACTTCTTGGCCCTGCTGCAGGCTGCAGGGGGGGAAAAAAGGTATGTAAAAATTATTCTTCTTGCACACTGCTAGAAGAAAAACAAGGCTGTGTTTGGTATATCCTTGTCAGGGCCTGGTAAAACTGATCACA
The DNA here is from genome assembly GCF_036417665.1 of Passer domesticus. Lineage (NCBI taxonomy): Eukaryota > Metazoa > Chordata > Aves > Passeriformes > Passeridae > Passer > Passer domesticus. The sequence continues at coordinate 49,879,607 of NC_087481.1, forward strand.
GTTAAAATAAGCAAAAATGAGCCTGTCATGTCCATAAAAAGGATAGGTTGTAACCCACAGTCCAAGGAATGAAAATCAAGAGCACTGTAGAACACCCTTTTTAAACCAAGTCTTTCTGAAAGTTAGCAGCACCAAACCACTGCATGGGCTTGCATGTTCTACAGAAGAATTTCTGCACTTTGTTCAGGCTTACTAACAACACTTTGGATTGCTTGATTACCAGTTGCAAAACTGAGACATAGGGTAAGTAAGCGTGTGTAATGGTCAAGAAAGCAGTCAGAATCACAATTAAAAAACAATATCTAGGCTACAGAGTGACACTTCTGAACCTAGTCCTGCAATTCATCTTGGAAAGATTGTCTTGGACAATCCCCATTTAATCTGTTGGTATCTTCCTGTTGCTGTTACTCTGAAACTCCCGTTTTCAGGAGCTTGTGAAGAAATACGGGGAAGAGAAATAAGTGAAAAACATCACTACAAATGTGGTAACTCATTTTCTACTGCACAGAAATTTAGGAAGCTTAGTCTTTTGTTTCATGATTATAACTTCCACTGTCTGTACTGCTGATGGACATGGTGGACACAGGTTTCTATCCATGGTGTGGCTTTCTTTTGTGAAGTTCAAGTGGTCATGGGATTGCATTGTAGAGGAAGCAGACTTCTTTTAAGTCAGTGTCTGTTTTAGCTTGAATTAGTTTGCAAAATCTGAGGTGTAGTCAGAAACCCTTGACACCAGCACAGCTCTTTAGGAAGGAATGGCTCCTGCTAGATGATGGGCAGCTTTGAAAGGCAGGCTGGCAGGTTGTTGTTTGAACCAGGACTAAGAAAGGAATATGGGGATCCTAATACCATTTAAATTTTCAGAGAGGAGGAACCAGGATAAGTTTAAGGTCACCTGTTTTGGTAAAGATAGTCTATAATTTTTCTTCTATAGTATTTGCAAAACAAGCTTTTTGTGAGCAGGAGTGGTGCACAAGTAGCTAGCTATAGTTCTACAAACTACTTTATATTTTCTTTACATAGCTCTGGGTTAGAAGCTTTGGGTTCTCCTAGGAACAAAAAACAAGTTTAAAAAAGATAGTTAAATATAGTGAAATATGAAGGGATGTGATGGAGGAAAGAGAGGGGATGGCAGGCGGAAAGAACCCCCAGGGAATGTTAAGTGCACATGTAAGAATAGGACATATGATCCCTCTTTATTATTGTCCATTTAAAATTACAATGTGTTCCACTTAAACTAGACATGCTAATAATATAAGAAGAGTCATTTATAGTGGACAAATTCCAAAGACCAAAGCTGTGTCCTCATTTAAATTCTGCTCTTTTGTTAGGGCACCCTACTGACATAATTCTCTATTGTTTCGGCCATTATCGCTTGCTTAATGCAGGACATAGTGTCGGGAAATTCCTGTCTGGCACTTACAAGGTGTTTCTAAAAGGGGGAACAAAAGAGTCAAGAGCGCACAGGGAGCAGGAAGGAGCTGCGAGGGGAAGTGGAATTCGAGATAGAAGCCGGGGCTGGGGGAGTCAGGCAGGCCAAGGGAAGAGGAGCAGGAGCTGGGGCAGGCAGAGCCTCTCTGCAGTCCCAGGCAAATCTCGTGGGAGACAGCGAGCAGCTGAAGGATGGTGAAAATGCAACATTTCTGAGCATGGAGTGGAGAGCCCCTCGGCTGGGAGGGCGCAGGACAGAGCAGGAGGATGTGCTGGGGAAGAGAGGCTGTGCCACTGGGAAACTGGGGCAGGAATTCTGGCTCCAGGGGAGTTCGATGCTGAGGATTTGTGGTGGTCAGTGAATGGGGAAAGAGTTGGTGTCAAGGCCATCTACTTCTGATACTCTGGATATGAGGAGCAAGATATCCTAGCTTGCACTAGCCTGGACATAAGAAGATTACTCTGCACTGTCATTTGTTAATAACAATGTTGTTTTCTGTCATATAATTAGAAAATACATCTTGCTTTGCCTCCAAGCACGGTCACCTTATTGCATTTGCACATTTTTCATAATATTTCAAGCGAACTGACCAGATAACATTAATGAATATATTAGATAGGCAGGCACTTTTAAGGAAAAAATAATAAACATACTTGTATATTAAAAAGTTAATTCAGTCTGGAGCCAAACAGGTAATTTTCCCTTCAGCATTTTTTCACTCAGCTAAGACAGGTTGGACTAGGAGTGCAGTCACCCTGTCTACGCTCTTGGCTTGGCTTGCATACCAGGGGCGAATTTTCTTCAGAGACAGACAGCAAGATGATCTGATTGGCCTCGGTCCAGGGCATGCTCACAAAGGGCCCTTTGATGGAGGGCTCCTTGGTGAGCCCTGTACCAAAAGCTGCCTGCCACCCTCCTTTCAAAGATACCCATTTACAGTAATTCAGGGAGGGGGAGAAGGGAAATAAATAAAGAGACGTCAAATAGGGGGGTTGCCACAGGAATAATTACGTTACTGGGCTTGGAGGGGGTAGGGAAGAGGAGGGGGGAGTTATTAAGTAAACTGCTGGATGTCAAAGTAGCTGTTTGGCAACAATGCAAGAACATAAGGCATTTGCAATTAAGCTCATTAAAGCTTCATCATTTTGCTTATCAATCTTTTCTGAAAAGGGTGGGGTGAAGCACCATATATTAAAACATGGCTGCTTTTATAGATAAGGAGTGATCACTGCCTGTTTGACTCTCTGAGCTGCCCTGTAGTACCCATCCTGTGATGGCATACATGATTAGCTGATTTAACTCCCTCTTGTACAGAGTCACTTATAGAATTTGGTTATTGTGTTCCTGCACTCCACTGCTGCAGCACCCAGTCCAGGCAGCTGCTCCTCCTGCCTATTATCTTGTTTGGTGTCCAGATGTGGTCTCCTGCCTATCTGTCAATTTCAATCCCATTTGGTCTCAAAACAGTTTCTTGGAAGAATATTTACTGAAGTCTCCACACCATGGAATAAGGGGAAGGTGAACTGGATTATCAGAGCCATTGCTTCCTCAGTCACTGGGGTTGACCTCTCACTGGAGTCCATACTATTCCATGCTACCCAGAGGCTTTGAGTGGCAATGGAAATAACAGCAACCTGAAGATGCATTAGTGGATAGAACTGATCTGAGTCATTCCAGATCTCTTGGACACCTCAGCCTGCCTGAACTGACTTTTAACAAGGCCTCTTCTGGCTGAGGGGCAGTGGAGTGTGTGAGGTGACTGGCAAAGGCATCAGAGCAACAGCCTTGGTGTGAAAGCCTTGCAGTAAGAAGAGCAGCAACACTGCTTTCTGCTGTGTGGCAGTATTTCAGATACAAATACTTCTCATGATCCAAGAGCTTCAGAGCACCAGAGAAGTGAGCTAAGCCCTGCACCATCCCTTTGTGGGAGGTGAGCTTTACTTTCGCTTTCCAGATGGAAAAGTTCTGGCACAGAGGTAACCACTAGAGGCACACTGAGTGTCTGGGGCAGGTCTGAACCCAGAAGTCCTTGTTCTCACAAGTCCAGTTTCTCCAGTATGGCCTTGACCATGCAGCTATGAGACTTCCTCTGTGTTTAAGTTGACAACAACTATACTGAGCTTAAGAATTTTCTTTCAAAAATGAGCAATTTTTTCTTGCTTCATTTGTTTCAGGTAGCAACTCTTTTCCATTTGTGATACTTAGTGATGGAGCGATGGAACCTTGTTTAGAAGTGGCTTTTTCTGTAATAAGTTTCTAGGATTATTTTTCCATTGTCTGCACAATGTATTGTCTATATAGTATTAAAACTCACTTTGACTTTGAAAGAAAGGAAAGGAAGCAGAAAAAAGGAGAAGCTGGGGGAAATACGGATATGAAGAAGGGTATGGAAGAAGTAGCACTACTAATGCAAACATGTAGGTCATATTGCCATGTGGGAATGGAAGCCAGCTTGAACTTTAATTCTTAGTTTGATCAAGGTAGTGTAAAACCCAACCCCAGAGGATTTCCTATGGAGAAACTGGATTTATATTTTACATATGAGCTGTAGTTGAAGCCAAATGTTCATTCCACTCAAATTGTGTAGGTGGATTACTTTACTTCCAGCCTTGAAGTATCATGTTTTTAGCTGCTAATAAACTTAATAAAATCCATTTCTTATTTCCCCTGGTGTATTGTGTTCATGAGCATTGATGTGCCATAACAGCAATGCTGTCCAGAAAATTCATTTATCAAGAAACAGACAAATGATGTGTATGAATAAGTCAAGAAGAAAAAGAATATATGTACGACTTTTTCAGTGGCATTGCTCTTACTAGAATTCCCAGTTTCCTTTTTTCTTCTGACTTACAACTGGACCAAAGAGTTGAGAGAACTTAATAAATTTTCACATCATCAATCTAACAGAAAACTAAGATAGGTACAGGTTGTTTTTTGGTGTTTTTGAAATTGTTCCTTTCCCGATTATCTTTCTGTACCAACAAGCTTCCAGCTTTGGCTTAGCTCCCAGAACCAGACCTGCCATTTCACACAATGTGTGATCAGTCTAAGGGTTCATTGCCACTGGAATTCACTCAAGCCAAGAATTTACAAAACTGAATGAGGGATTAGAGATTTATGTAAATGACAAAAATATCTAACATTATTATCTAATACAAAGAGTTCACTGAGAAGGAGATAAAACATCAGTTTTGAAATGTGTTGGATAATGTTTAATATTTAGAATTGGGGTGAGACTTCCTTGGGCACTTCCTTCCAGGAGGAGGTAGACTATCTCATGGCATCCTTGAACTTTATTTTGACATGTTCAGTCTTGGATACTGAGTCAGAAGAGTTGTAACTGGTTATACACAGCAATAACTGTCTCATTACTCCGTGCACATTTTCTGATTAGCACACAGTTAGCTAAATGAGATAATCCAAAGAGAGCCCTTTAGCCCACAGTTTTGAATTCAATCACTGGCCAACAAGAGGTGCCAAGTGAATTAAGACATCAGTGAGGGTGAGCCGTGTAGTGAGTTAAATGTTGTCTCCAAGACTCAGAAGTTCAGAGTTGAATGGAAACTTCATTGCAGGCAAAGCCACTTCTTTCAGCCCCTTCATATCCCCCATATGCAATGAAATGTCACCCCTTTCTGTCAAAATGTGGCTGTGGCACATTGCTGGAGCACAATGAATTCATCACTTCCCTTAACAGATTTATTCGGGAGAGTTGGGAAAGGAAATTATCTTTATAAATATTTGGGGTGAACAAAAGAGTAAAAAAGAGTGGGAAACAAACTGCTTTATGGTAACAAAGAGGGAACCAGACAATGAAGGAAAACAGAGGGGCTAGAGGCCTCAGGTACAGAGGAAGAAGTAAGATCTTAGGTAGAAACAGAAGGGTAAGGCAGGGTTGAACATATAAACAAAGGGTTTAAGAGAAAAAGCAATATGACTTTTGAAGCTTTTAATGCACATCTGACCCAAATCATCTGTCCTTTCAGAGTCAGCCCATCACCTCCCTTGTTTAGACTTTATTTTTCCTTGGAGATCTGTAATCCTTGCTCTAAAGAGCTCCTGACTTTGTGGACATGTGTTGTGTTAGTAAATGCTGCTATTGAAGTCAGCAGACTTGTTAAAACTTGTGCTTTTGCTGCAGCAGTGGAGTTTGTGGTGAGCGGGGAGTGCAAGCCCGGTCATTGCTCCTGGTGTGTGTGCAGCCTGGGAGCGGTTCAGGGAGAGGGGGGAGAGCCAGGCAGCTTGACAGCAGCTTTCCCACCTCTCTGCTGGCCATAGCAGAGGGTTTCTCATGGAATCTCTTTGTAGGGGGAGTAGGGGTTATCAAGAGCACAGAGTTTTTCTTTCCAGCGAACAAAAATTGCTGCTGAAAACTCTTTCCAGAACTTAATACAACCAGAGGCAATATTTCTTCTGCAGAAACCACAAACAAATCCATGCGTGTGTATTTAGGAAAGGACTCCAGACTCATCTGGGCAGATCACAGGGAGCTGTAGGGCTGCAGGGAGTGCTGAAGGCGCTTTTGGTGGCATTGGGCTCTGTTGGCTTTGGTCAATCATTGAGGGCAGAGTCCTCAGGGGGGCCTGTTTCTATCCACTTCAGTAGAAAAGGTAGAGGAAGGGGGGAAATGGAAGTTGAGCATGTTACATTTAGAGTTCATCAGTTCTCTTCTGCAAATGTTTTCACAGAGAAAATTAAGTTTCCTTTAAAGATTAAGTCCACCAGCATGTAATGGGTGCACATAAAGTGATGGACCCTACCAGTGTATTTGCAGAAGACAAGCATTTACCAATCTTTTTCTGGTATAGGGTTTTTGTTTCACACTGAAAAATAATAATAATAATTTTTAAAGTTTGTTGGCTTTTAAAAGATATTGCTTTTTCCCATTTCCTTTATCCCCACTCTCCACTGTATCCCTGAGAGATATTATGTATTCCTTGGAAAAATATTTCATTTGGGAGGAGTAAAATCACGTTCAGGTTCTTGCACATCATTTTCATGAGTTTTGTGTAAATGTTATGTGGACCAGAAAAAGTCAAGGTGCCATCACTCTGTGTTCTAGTTAGTGTGTGCGTGAAAGAGAAAAAGAGAAAATGGAACATGGTCTTCAATACTAAAATCCAGCATTGTTGGAGAATCTAACACAGAGATTTTAAATTGAGCTTTTGCATTTTTTCTTTTCCCTGAAGAATCTGTTGGCCTGAAGTTGTGTAACTCTCTGATAAAGTCGTTGTGGGGGTCTTTCCTATCCTGGAAAATAAAAGACTAGAAAATTGCAGTGCAAAGCTCATGTTTGCTGAAGTGATCGACCTTAAATGGTGTGTGGGTTATCTCAGAGTATAATCAGCATAGCTGATTTGAACAGAGCTGTCTTTAAAATAAAGATCTGCTGGTTAAGATTTGTTTTCATTTAGGTCTTACTTTCAGCAATAGGATTAGCCTAAGGTCTATATATCTACAGGCTCTTGTATAAACAAGCAGCTTAAACAAAACTACCATTATTATACTGATTTAGGGAGAGAGAAAAGCCTTGTTTGGTTTATTGAGTTAAGATCATATGTGTGACAAATAAAGCCTTCCTTTAAATGTAAGTTTTGTCCCATTCAATATAGTAAGTTTCTTGAGAAAAAAAGAATTACAAAGGCAAACATTATTCTTAATGCCAATTCAATTTGTCACCTCCAGGTTTTAATCCCAGAGGCTGGTGAAATACGTGCTATTTCATCCAGCTGAAAAACAAGGCAGCTGATATCACCATATTTATCACCATCGGGGTGATATAATCAATTTACTTCTTCCTGTAAGAACTGCCCTTACACTTACTTTTTCTACCTTTTACTCAATAGCTTTATTAAACTCTTTTCAGTGCTGATTTATTGCAGCCATGGATAATGTTGTGTTCTGTGGTGCTTCCCCTATAAGGAACTTCAATTGCTGTTGTCATTTCTTTGTCTTTTTTTGTTTTATTCAGCACATCAGGTTTTATTTACTATCTTAAAGTGTCTCGTAAATAAAATGTGAAAGTTCTGAGCTCAGTTAGCAACTTGAGATCTAATGAGGGGTGGCTGGTCATTTATGGTATGGATGCCATGGGTCTTATTTCATACAACAGCAAGGAGAGTATGCATGTTTCTGAGTCCCCATCACAGGAGGTGCTGTGAGCTTGAAATTGGTTTGTGACCAAAGAAGGACTGAAAGGCATGGTGGGAAAGTGCTACTGAACAGACCCAATCTGAAAATGTTTGTTTTGTTTTTTGGTTTGTTTTTTTTTTTTTTTTTTTTGTTAATATCTATGCAATTCAAATGCTGAATTTGAAACTGGAAGAAGATCAGGGAACTGTTTCAAATTGCCACAAAACCAGTTAAGTTAAACTATTGTTAAATGAATGTGAATGAACTCCTCTCCTTTTTAGTCCAGTCATGCCAGGTCAGGTCTTAAGGCCCACAGAGCTGCATCTTTGCAGGCTTCCTCTCAGTGGGTGAAGTTGGTGGTGGAAGCATGAATTTCCAAGTGCACAAGATGGCATAGCAGTTCAGGAGGACCTCTGGATAAAAGCAATCATACCAGCAATGATCATATTGCCTGCTCTCATAAATGCCTTTTAAAATACTTGAAATTTTATGAATGATCCCTAAAATATTATTCTAGCAAGATAGCAATGGATTTAAACTGTCAACAGCCAACCCTGGATCACTTGTTAGAAATGTTGCATTTGCTTATTGCAGTCTATTTGCTGCTGGTGTTTGCAGCTGAAGAGCTGAGTGCACTTGCTGGTGTCACCTCACTGAAAGTAAATTTCACCTTCACCACAGAACTTGATTGCAGGTTGTGAATATTATTTAAATGGAAATTATTTCCTTATAAGAAGTCCACAGAAGCATTGGGATTTTTTCCAGGCTGACTTTTTAATATTTATTTTGTATTGGTCTCACTTTTATCCTTAATTTGGGGCTATATTAGATCTGTCAGTGTCCCTTTAAATTTATTCCTCGCTGACTAATTTGTTTTAGCTAACTTGTTTCAGGACAAGTGTGGAATACTTACTGCACAAAAGAGAAAATTCAGATCAATCTCAGTCTGCTGAGAAAATTAATCAATTTGCAAGTTACACCTGGCTTAATTCTGTCATTTAAAGCAGGCATTGAATTTTCTTTCCCATGTTACACAGACAGGGGAAGGTAACTCAGTCTCCATTGGACTAATTCACTTGCCTTGTGCTCTGTGTTGAGGCCATTAAAGGACTGCACTTAGAAAACAGCTGCTTTATGTGTGTGTGCCAGTGTCTCATTTTCCACATATGTAACAGATCAAAACATTTAGATTGGGTTGATCCAGTCTATCATGATGGAGAGATTTTGAAGCAACACAAGTAAATAAGAGCCTGGCTTGGCAGGAGGATGTCTTTGCCCTGATCCTGAGGAGCTATTGGTGGGCACCACCCCAATTAAAGCAGGCTGGGCCATACCAGCTTTGCACAGATACTTTTCCAGAGCCAATTAGCTTCAGAACATTTGGTAGAAGGGAACAAATCACTGAAAACTCAGCCCTGTACAATGTTATCATTTATGTTCAGTGCTAGTCTAGTGCTCAGGAGTGTTTCTTTTTGTTGTACCTCTGCAGACCTGCTGGAAGGAAAAATGTTTCCTGCTTCTTGTTTGGCATATATATTCTAGAGCCACATTGTTCAGTCTTATCACCTTAAGAAGCAGTTAAGATTAAAGTGAGATAGCACACATTTGAGTTTAGAAAAGCAGCCAGAGAAGCCAGTGCAACTTTTATGGTCTTCATCCAAAGTGCATTTAAGTGTGGGACTGTTTTTCAGAAAATTGAATTAAAATGTAATTTTTCAACTGTTCTGTATTTCCATTTATACTCTTCATCCTCTAAATCTGTGCCATGATATGGCTGTCTACTGTTGGCCAGAGTTTCTGGGCCAGCTCTCAAGAATATGGAAATCAGAGAACTAAAAAGAGGAAGAGGATGCTTTGGCAAGCTTACTTTTATTGGTTACGGATAGTTGGCTATCACTGTGGTACCTCTTGGGATTATCACCCGCCAGAATCCAGAACTCCATTTCAGGGGGGATTATTTCAAGGAGCAGAAGCAATTGCAGAGTAGTGTAGCAGGCACTGCTGTGAAGAGTGATGCAATTTTTTGGAAGTTCTGCCTTGCTGTGGCTGTGCGCCTGGGAATTACTGTACTTATTCATGTACAAGTGAAAAAACCTAGGTACTTAGGGGAAAATGCTGTTATTTGGTTACTAGTATGGACAATTGTTACTATGCTTAAAAATAAGACTATCAAATTAGTTTGTGAAGAGGGGAGAGGGATTTGCATGCAACGTAATGAGGAGGGAAAGAAGAGACAAGGAAAAAAGAAAGATTTTTAGCCTACATTTGATTAGTGTCTGTTTAAAATAATATTTTTTTTTCCTGTGATTGCTAAGCGTTACCAGCTTTATTAAAAAATTTAAATGGGTAGTATAATTGCACAGCAGACCCAAATTGTGAAGCTGTTTCATGCTTTGTGGTTGTCACTCTAGAAACTTCCTGGTGGACAGGCAGCTAGGGTGACACTGTGGCTTGAAGAAGAGGGCCAAGGACAGGCACAACTCAGCTGTGCCAGCTGTGTGTAGAGCTGGCTGCAGTGAGGCCAGGGGGGCCTCAATCAAGAAGCTGAGCAGTGAAGAAAAAAGCAAGTAGGCTGGATAATGCCGTGAAGCTGATAATTAATATTTCTGAAGATGTTAGGAAATGAGAGGTTATGAATCCTTTGGTGTCTCTGTAGTTGTCTTCTTCTGTATTGGTCAGATGCAGAATATGGGCAAGAACTTAATGAAATTCTGCATTGCTGTGCTCATAAACAACTATTTCTCCTTCTACAGCCCCTCTTCATATGAGTTTCTTAAGATTGGCTAATGAGATTCACTTTTATCTCAGGATCTTTAACGACTCCCAAAAGACCAGGAGCTTAGTTTTAAATCTCATCAGCAAAGCAGAGCAGCTTCCAGCAGCAGAGTGCTTCCTGACAGCGTTGTGGAGCTTGCTGCAGCACTGGCTGAGAAAGAAAAAGGGTGCCAGCCCTAGATCCAGCACTGTTGCTTTTGGCAGGTCCTGGATGTTCAGTCTCTGCCTTCCACTCATGGAGCTTCCAGCATTACCTTGCTGTGTCCTGCTGCCAGGTCAGGAATTGGCACACATGCTGAGGTTTGAGCTCCATTGTCATGTTTGCACACACAAAATAAAGGTGTAGGAGTTCAGATACTATGTTTGAAATAGCTGCTTGAAAAATACAAGTATGTTATTGTCTCTGCTCGTTACAAAAGCTGCATCAATATGTCACAGTGATTGACTGAGTCTTCAGAAAATTAGTGAATAAAAACAGTCACATGGCACAAGAAACTCAAGGATGACCCAGGGCCCAGAAACTGTGCAGACTTTTTTTACTCAAACACAGAACAATTCCATTTTGCTAACAGGGTGTCAGACAATGGCATATGGCCACCTCTGATGGTACATTGCCAGAAAAGCTGTAAGGCTCCAGGTACATCCCTGGTGGGTTCAAATTACTTTCAATGAATTCTGAATCCTAAATTTTCAAATATGAATAGTGCTTTTGATGACACAATTTTGGGTACTGAAATTGACCTTATTAAAGAGAAGTTATGTTTTAAAAGGACAGATATTCATCTGATAATGAAAACTGGGCTTTTTTTCACAGGGCTGAGCCCTCAGAAACTCTGGCTCTCCACCTCACTATTCTTGAAAATATGTTCTAATTCCCAAGCAGATCTTTTATTTGATGCATATATGCTTTACATATGACTCTGTAGAAAGAGGTATTTTAAAACAAAGTAATTTGCCATATTTAAAAAGGAAAAGGAATGGAAAGGAAAATGAAGAGCACTACTCAGAAGCAATCAAATAACTTCAAATTTGAGGTCATATTCTAAATGAAAAGTGTCACTTTTTTTTCCCCAAAAACCTCATGAGTTCTTTTGGGGCAGGAGAACTTAAACAGAATTTGGAAACTTCAGTAGAAATTGCTTCCTCAATCCTTAGAAACATTGAAGTTCCTGAAAGCCCTACTTTTGAATTCAAAAGTTGATACTAAATGCATTTGTCCATAGAGGGGAGGAACTGAGAGCTGTGAAATGAACTTCATCCCTTCCTCTCTGCTGATAACAAGCAGTATCAAAATGACCTTTGAAAATCTATTTTTTTGAAAAAACTGTGGCAACCAACCATTCAGAGTGAGGTTGTCCATCCTCTGGGTGAGAGTATGTTCAGAATATATCCATTCCAGCACTCACATGCCCTTTCCTATGGGTTGGGGTCCAAACGCCACCCCTTTCTTTGTCAAGTTAAATAAGCAGGATTTTCCTTCTTTTAGAAATGGTGTCTAAACCAAGTATCCCAAGATGAGGTAATGCTTAGTGGGTTGTCCCTTGTTGGTTCCTGAGAATCTCCTCATCCAAAAGAAAAAAAAAAGATTCCTCTTGCTTCCAGTGAGGTTCCTAAGAGCCCCTAAAGCCCAAAAGGGGCAAAATGAACATCCATTATTGAGAGCCAGTAGGCTTCTCAGGGTTGCTTGAAGTCCTTTCCTGGTTGTGTTTCCTTCTTTTCCACTCAAAAGTGTGTGTCCCCCCATCTGCTTGCTGCCCCCTCCTCAGTCAGGACAGGTTGGTCTGACCTCCCTCACCTCACTCATCAGATCACTTCTGCCTAAGGCCAGGACAGATTTTGTTCATTTTCCCCATGCTAACAGCATGGCTTAGTTCTGCCTTGTTGCCCAAGCCTTCCTTCGCTTCCCTACAAGCCAAAGGCCATGACTCTGTCTCAGGCATTGCTCTCTGCCCCAGGTTGTGCCCACCTCCACTGGCAGGGAGCCAGCCTGGCAGGTGCCCAAGCCCCTCCTTGCTTCCCAGCAAAGCAGTGACCCTCGTCAGGAAAGCTGAATGCTCCCAGAGAGTACCACTGGGACAGCTAATCAGCTGTAAGAGCCTATTGATCTGTTACAGTTGTTTCCAACGTGCAAAAAGGAGGTTCTTTTGTTCCGGGGCTGGCACCAAGCTCTTGCCACAGTGGGTTCCGCGCGTCTCCGGACACCGCGATCAGGCGCCTCGCAGCTGACTCTGCAGAATACTTGCTTATTACAGAAGGAACTGAAAGAACCTGGAATTCACTAGTGACCAACCTCTTACTTCTTGAACAACTGTTTTCCCCCTTCCTTTTGTTTCTGTTTTAATCACTGCATTACAAACGCGATTTAAGTCCCCCTTGCAGATACCAGCACACAACAGTCAACATTCATCTGGTTAAAGCACCATTAGTACTGAGTGGTCAGTGCTTACTGGGCTCAGTTCCTTTTTAAATCAAACTTGGAATGATTAAATGGCCGCAGAAGTAATGCGAATGCAGATTTTTGCATGTCCGATAATCAAAGGGAGGAAAAAGTAGTCTGAAGCTGATTTGTTTTAATCATATTTGATTTTTATTTTAAATGAAAGCACAAAGGTAATTTTTCTGTTGCTCTACCTTTGACTCTTTAAATCATGGTAAACGTGCATTATGATCTTCTTAAAAGAGTAAGAACATTCCTTGTTAATTAATTTATACAGCTGTCAGTACAGCTTTCTATGTTATTCATACTCTAAGTGTTTGACTGCCATAGATTTTCTAGCAGTTCCTGGCAAAGCTCCAGTGAAAGCCTGGGATTTATTAGGCTGACTTGGTGCAAAGTCTATTGATTGTGGCCTCGAGGGTAATAACTAAATAGAGCTGGAGCAACAAGTCAATAACACCATTGTTGCTACAGACTCCATTCACTTGAGGAGTTAGATTGTTTTACAGTGGCAAAGAGTAATCATGAGCAGATCAGCATGTTCAACAGGCTCTGTACCATGTTAGTGCTGGGGACTGTTTTAAAGCTTTCAGCAGGACTGCACTAGAAGTGAGGTGGGGTGCAGGGATTAGGAATCCTGTAAACTCTTTCATTAGGACTAAAAGGTTTAGTCTTTATCATCTTGCAGCACAGAGTCCCTGTGCCTGTGTTGGTCCAAACGGGTGTTAAAATCCTCTGCTCATCAATCCATCAAGGCACAGTAGAAACCTGACTTAAATTTTGGTCGGGGATATACGTGCAATGTGTGCATGTTTGAGTGAATGCATGTCCATATGCCCTAGCATGAAATAATATTTCAGCTAGTACAAACTTCACCTCTGTGCATTAGTATTTCCTGGCAGCGGCTGGAAAGAGGCTCCTATTTTCTTAAATTCAAAATGAGGAAATGCTTTTGTTTATTGCTTCTCTAATCCTCCCATGTGTTTATTTACTTTTAGAATTCTTTACTTTTGCGGAAATATATACAAACCTACTAGGGGAGAGACGTTTATTTCCTGAGAGTTTTATCGTTTATTTGACAGCCTTTGACAACTCATGTTGTATTAAGAGCAGATCATTTTGAAAAGTCAAAATTGTGAAGACGGGAGTTTCAAAAACAGAACCGGATGATTTCACAAACATCTTGTATCCCTCTCGGGGAGCTGCAGAAATACTGTGTAATTAGAATTAGTTTCTTCCTAGCACCAGTTAGTAGCAGCCTACTCCCTTGCAACATGAAAGATGGTGCAGAAAGTAATAATACGAACCACATAACATTATAAAAAGGCAGATGTAATTATGCTTTGCAAAACTAACTGAGTGGTCAAGCAGCAAGCTTTTGTGTATTCAGCAGTTCCACAGACTCTTCCTCCCTTCACCTATTTCTTCTTAGAAGTCAAGTTTTCTTTTTTTGTAAGTAATGTTTCTAAGCCCACATTTTCAGAGATAATAGGAAACAGCAAAGCTTTCTTTCTGAGCCTGCAGTCATTTTAAAACACCAACATTTTAGACACCAAAATTTCAATAGAGGGGTTGATTTTTGAATGTGGTGGTGACTGTGACATCTGATGCCATTTTATTAAAAATTTATCTGTCCTTTTTTTTCACTACTTCTCTTGCCTGATTATAGCTCATACTATTTAAAGTGCAAAAAAGGGGTGGAACTAGTAAAGGAAATCCTGTGACCAAATATTCAGGAGGCTACTGGGCTTCCCTTGGCTACAAGCAGTCAGCATGTGCTGGGGCAGATCTCTGAGCAGAAGAGATGCAAACCTGTAGTGAATCTTTCTTTCTTTCTTTCTTTCTTTCTTTCTTTCTTTCTTTCTTTCTTTCTTTCTTTCTTTCTTTCTTTCTTTCTTTCTTTCTTTCTTTCTTTCTTTCTTTCTTTCTTTCTTTCTTTCTTTCTTTCTTTCTTTCTTTCTTTCTTTTTCTTTTCTTTCTTTTCTTTCTTTCTTTCTCCTCTCTTTCTTTCTCGTTTTCTCTCTTCTCCATAAGTAAGCACAGAGCTTGGCAAGTTTGTAGTGCTTGCACAGAAGCTCATTTAAAATGTTGAGAGGAGTGAACTAAATATAAACAACTCTCAGGAATCTCCTTACCCCCAGGCCTCAGACACTGCCTCCCATGGAAAGAAATGTATCAGGTGGTTCATAATCTGTATTCTGTCAGGATATTTTAATTAGAGGTCAGTAAATACCATATATTTGGAAGCAATCAAGCCAAAGCTGAGCTTTTTTGATGACTTCTACACAGTCAGATTTTTAGCAGGTGAATGAAGAAGTTTTATCTACTCTTCTTGAGTTCAAGTCTGTGGTCCAAGCAATTCTTGACTTATCAAACCAGCTCTAAAACTTAATTAACTGTAGCAGAGGAAGTAAATATGCAGAAGAGGTTTTGCAGTAGTCTTATACTTTTTCATTAAAAACCCCAGCATTTCTTGGCTGATTGAAGTGTGATGTGCCATCCCTATGGTGATTAGGCATGTCATGGAAGCACTGTTTGCACCCCACTTCTTTCAGAAAGAAGAGAGACTGCTAAAAGGGAAAACCCCTTACCAAAATGTGGAGATTGACATTTCTTTTGAGTAGTACTCTTGCAGTATGAACTGTAGATTTACAGGAATTAGAAACCAAACAGTTGAAGTATTCCTCTCCCCCTCCTTCTTCTTCCCCTCCTTTTTTAAAGTGTCTTCATCAATCAAAATCAACACAAATGAATAATGGAGGCAGATAGAATGTGAAGAGACAATAGTGGTGTTGTTCAGAATTGACGGCCATAAATCCATTGTATCCTAAGAGACTGCACCAAGTAAATACCTGCCCTTGCCCACCACCAGTTAGGCCATGATTCAGAATATCATTTAAGTGCTGATGTCCCATGGAAACTTCAGCCCATTAATGCTCCCTTTATTTTAGAGCACCAGGGCTGCAATGAGACAGGGGGACTTGAAGGGTGAAGGTTTGGAGTGACAGAGGAGTTTCCCTCTCTTCATTCATTTGTTAATTTGGGATGACAGAAGCAGAAATGGTGTTCTTATGAGTGGGTCAAAGGGGTTTTTTAGAACCAGCAGAAAACAAGGAAGCTGGTGCAAAGGAAGTTACAGAGCGCATCGTTTGAAATCATTAAAATTTGGGCCTAGCTGAGGTTTTCTCTGTAAGACAAAAAGGGGAAGCACATGTCGACTGGCACTGCAGAGGCATGCCAAAGGGTGGAAAAGCCCAACAGAAAGCAAAGCCAAGAGGATTATGTACCTCAATTTCAGAGAGCATGACTTGTGGTGTGGATTCGAGCCCTGACGTTTTGATTCAGGTATGATACGGCCGAAGTCGCACAAGCTGCTCTTGTAGGAATTTGACACTGAGGGGCAAGAGCCTCTGGGGTCAGCTGCTCTTTCTGCCATTCCAAAATGCCAGGTCTCAAATGGAAACTTTCCTTCCTTCCTTCCCATTAAAAAGGTCCCTCCAGTTTTGTGTGCCTTTTGGAAGCAAGCCTGTGGGAGCAAGTGCAAATATGATTCTTAGACCCAGGCTCACACGTTCAGGAGGTTTAAAGTTGCTTGTTTTATTTTTGGTTCTTCTGTAATTGCAGTTTGTTTGGCACAGCATGCCAGACATGGATCACTTGCTCCAGGCTTGTTAGCACCAACAGCATTCCAGCTCTGTTAGAATCTCTAAGTTTATCTACCTCAACCATATTCTCACGCCTTTTATGATTTTCATTCTCCTCAAACTGAGGGAAAAAAAACCCAACCAAGGCGAGTAACAGACTACCTGGCAGGAAGGCTTGATGACCTTTCTGATGGGACTGGGGAATGCTCTTTGAGATGAGTGTGAACAAGCAGAACTCCTGACAGCACAGCACCTCACTGCAGAGGGCCTTGAACGTGCCAGTTCTGTTGTGAAAACAGTTTATTTAGTTGTTAGTGCCTTGACTTTTCTGTCTTTGTACTTCTGAAAGAGGATCTCTTGCAAATGATGAACCCTTAGCCTTCACAAAGTACTGATCGCTCTATAATATTTTCTTAATTGAAGCTTAGAAGGAGAAAAATACAGTGTAGTATTTTAAGAGTGACTGCGTAGCACCTTTCCAAGTTTGCATGCCTGTCAACGCGATGTCATCCTGTAAGTGTGAATGAATGACTCTATTTCCAGTTCCAGTTTCCATTCCTAGGCAAAAATAGCACCACATACACTATACTTCCAGAAGAGATTTTTATTTAAACTATATAAATCATATCACAATAAAAAGTGATCTGTAGTTATTTCTTCATTGAAAACATTCTATGTGCCCAGTACCAAGTGAAAACTATGAAAAAGAGAAGACACTGCTTCAAATGACTGAATAAAATGACAAGAAATCACTTTTCATTGTGTTCTAACTGAGCTGAACTACATTTTGTAAGGATAACAGTTAAATTTAACATTCCTCAAGTTTTCCATTGTCTGTTTTTTTTCTCAACCAGCATGAAGCACTGAAGCTTTAAGCAACCTGACATGATGCTGATGGTTTTTTGAAGAAAATATGTGTTCCTCAGCTGTTGCAGTTACTGCAGCATTTGTGCCTTTTCAGATGACACTTTGCCAGCTTTTTTAATTGCCTAAATCCCATGTGTACAGTGTTGAGGGCTGAGATTTTTAAGGACCTTGAAGTATCTAAATCATGGCAGAGGCTAATTATCTCCAAAGATTTGATTCTTGGGTCTGATTCATTTAGTCTAGGAGTCTCAATGTCCTAATTATCTAACCTATTCCTTACGATAGGATTTGGGGTTTTTTTTTGTTTGGATTTTTTCTGCTAACACAAATAATTGATAAAGAGTTAGCAGAATATTCTAATGGTGTGCATTAGGATTGGATGTAAGGTAGAAAGCAATAACAAGGATTATAAATAACTGCTTGATCTGTAGAATTCTGAAATAGCCTCTTAAATTTGATTAACTGTCCTAATGTATGGTTAATCATCTAAATCCTTTATAAACTATTTGTAAATGCACCCTTGACATAAAGCATGAGTAGTTTGTCTGTATTTTATGAAACATGGCAATTCTATTGAGGAAATGGAGCAGAATTTCTGAAATACAGACAGTGTAACTGAGAAGGCAAGCTTGGTGTTTCAGGTCTTGATTGTGGAAAGTCAAATACTTGCAGTTTCTGAATTTCCTTATGCAAATTTGTTGAGCTAAGGTAGTGAGGAGTAACTATGCTCTTCCCCAGAGCAAAGCAGGCAAAGGGAGGTAAACAGAAGAAGAGTTTTAAAAGAGTTAAAACACAAAAATTTAATTATTTTGGAATGGTTTGGACTTCAATCCTCTGGTACAAAACCATCAACATCAGCAACAGAAATACTACAAAAATATTCATTCTTGCCCCTATGATATGTCCATCTGCTTTCTTGTTTACATGGGTACTTCTGTTTTCCTGTGAATGTCTTCAGACTGAATTCATCTAGTGCAAAATATCTCTCCTCACCTCTCCACTCTTCTAATTTTTCTCTTTCTTTTTCTGTCCTGAATCAATTCCTTGGTCTGATTCATCACATGTACCCACAAGCTGTTGAGTCAGCACAAGTGAGGTTGGCATGCTGTAAGGAGATGGCAGAAGTGAACACCAGGAGGAGAAGTACAGGTGGAGGAAGGGACAGATTTGAGCATGACTCCTAAAATTAGTATTGCTGTTGTTTGCTTTGCATCTTGGAAACGTGGTCTTGGCTTGAGTCAGAGCATTTAAACTATAAATTCCCCTCTAGCCTTTGACACCCTTAAACTTTACTTTTGCCAGCTGCTCAGGGGGAATAACACTAGTTACCACAGGGATGTGAAGATTTATTAGTGGTTCTTCAACCAATAAGTACATGAAAAATAGGGAACACTTTACACTCCTGCATTTTGCTGAAATAATTCTCCCATACTAACAATCTACATCTCATTTGTAGTAAAGTAGTTGTTTTCTACTGTGTTTCTCCTATCAAAAACGTTGCTAGAGCAAAGGCAGGTCCCTGTTTTTGTAACCCAAGTGTCTCTATTTTTAGTTTTAAGATGTTGGCTGCATCTCTCTCTCTTTAGTTTTAATTATATGTATATATTTATAGCTCTTGCTATTGGGAGAGAATTTCCTGCAAACAGATCCATTTCTGTGGTGCCCTGCTCCGACATGGAGTCCCTTGTGTTCCACCAAGAGGTTGCTCTAGAGTAAATGTCTGATTGTAGGATAAGCCTGGTGAACTGTAAACTTTATATTGCCTTCAGCACATAGTAGATTTGCATGTGCAGGAGATATTAGTGACTGGGCATCTGATACTTGGCAATGTCACATCTGAAGACGTGAGTGACAGCAGAGATGCAGCCCCAGCCCCAGTGTCCTACAGAGTCACTTCCTCTTTGGATAATTACATTCTCAGCTTTCTCTGCAATTTTAACTGTGGGGGAAGTATCTGTCCTCGCACCCTCATTTACAGAGGTGAGTCCTGTAACCATGCACCATTAAACAGCTGCCACATCTCAGCCAGAAGGACTTTTTACATGATGTTCATATCTGGTTTGCATTCTGAGCTGCGCAGATCAGCAGTAACGCTACGTGGGTATCTGGAAGCAGGATTTGACCTGTGCCTGGGTTCTGGTTCACATGCAGCAAGGAGCACTTGCTCAAATACTTTCAGGGACTTCAGCAGGAGTACTGGTATGCAGAATCAGGCCCCTAAGGATCCTTGGTAATGAAAGGTATCCTGTAACTGTAAGGTATTATTATGATGACTACTCTAGAGAACACAGAGGTATTGAAGTTGGCAAAATGAATTACAGAGTTAAATGTATAAGTAAACCAAGAAGCGACTGATGTTTTTTGCATAGTAATAATCTTCATAATAGCTTCATTTGCACAGTTATTTCATTTTAAACTTAAGGCACAGTTTTGAAGCACAACTCAGTGGAGATTTTTCCTGTAATCTATAAACTTTAATGAAAGCTAATTGGAGGACAAATTTTAATCTAATTAAAATGTGGCTGCATAAAACAGAAAGGATGAATGAAGTGAAATGCTCTATGGGGCACAGTTTTCAAACAATGACTACCCTGAATACTAAGTTAAATGAAGCTTTTGTAAAATGATGATCATGAACATTGCTAGCAACAGAACAACCTTGAGAAACTGCAAATGAAAGTTTTCATGTATTCAGTTTAAAAAGTGGACATTTGACTCACAACTGCATAAGGACTTTTTAAAAGAAAATAAAAAGCAACACAGTCTCATCTAAAAACATAACAAGTAAATTAGCCAAAGGTGTACATTCCGTCCAAGTTCTCATGATCAGCAGATGCAAATGTTTGCAGTGCGCCGATGAGTTATGAGCCCTAATGAGATTTCAATGCTGAGCAAACAATAAAAATTTATGCATTGCATAGTTTTAGTGGCCTTTGGCTTCATGGTTAGTGTTACACCCTTTCAACAGCTTCAGTAATATAATATCCAGCTGGCTTTGGAGGTAGGGAAAATTTTAGGGGTGAACTGAAATTGTGAGAAATAACGTGATTGATTGCTTTGTCAGAATAATGCATTTCCACGGTATAATTGTCCGTAGTAATCTCAGCCCGGGTATGGATACATAGGTTCTAGTTATGTTCAGACACAAATTTTGAAAGATTCAGGTGAAGAATGGCTTTTCCAGCATTTGAGCCAGACTGTTTCCTGTGCTGGGTACATGTCCAGGGGTCTCACAAACAGCCCCTCTAACAAGAACATTCCTGTCATAGTCTGGCAAACAGGAGAATTGAAAAGCTGCACTTTCCCCAACAACTGTCGTGTCTCAAGAAAAGAAGCGGAGGACAAGCACAAAAAGAAAGGCACAATAGATATTGAAATAAATGTATGTGGTGGAGAGTGGGGGGATGAACCAGGGAATTCAACTGGTGTAGTGTGAGAGTGAGCTCAAATGAGTTAAATTTAAAAGTCCCATTTGTGGGTTAGGCTGTTATGCATCCAGAACCTCCACCATAATGCTTGCCTGCATTACCCTACATAATATTAAAATCTTAGCGTGTGATTAATAGCAGATTCCCTGCATACGTGTCACAACACACATCTGCAGCAAATCTGCCAGTATATTTCTCTGCTAGTTTTACTTTGGGGCCATAAAGTAATTCCTGTTTTGTGAATGAGAATAAACCTATTATGCACTAGGTTAGCTACACCCAGTTTCTTCTCTTCAGGGAAAAAGAGCTGCTTATTTGATACAGCATCTCGAATTTCAGTGTTCAGAAGTGAATTTAAGCCTTGGCCAGATTTGCTTGAGCAAGCTGTTGGGATTTGCCTTCACCATTTCTTAGTTATGTGTTTTCCAAAACCTTCTGTGCAGAGTATTGAGAAACTTCTGGACAGCAGTAAACTAGTGGACTTAATTGCAAGGTGTTTATTGCTAAATTTGTTAATGAGTCAACATGCAAAAAAGATATATTTATCCCTGTTTCCTCTTAAAGTAGTAGTAAAAAATAACTTCAAAAAATCTTTTTCTTAAGCCGTTTGGTGATGCAGTTTTGCTGTTCACAAAAGCTCTTTTTCCCATCCACAAATAGCTACCTTTCCTTTTGCCCCAAGGGAACTAAGCATAGCTCAAATGAAGCTTAAAAAAAAAAAAAGGAGATTTTTCCCAGTTGTAACTCAAAGCCTCTGCATATTCACACATGCACACAAAGTAAAAAGGAAGATGCAGAAGCATTCCTCCAGTCTGCCCTCTGAAAAGTCCTGTCGACCTGTTTTGCTCCCCAAAATGAAAACAGAACCCCATGAAGACAACTTAAAGGACAACAAGAAAACATTAGGAAAGCAACATCTGTTTTGCATTCTTGGCATTGAGTCTGTCCTTGCAACACAGGGTCTGACACAGATGTACAGGGTTATGACACCACTGAGTACTGCTTGATTTTAAATGGTGTAACAGAGCAGAATCAGGGCACTGAGCTCTTACAGCTCTGTGCAGAGCTGTGGCACTTGATCTCCTTTGCAGATGTGGGACTCAAACCCCACTGAAGTTTTAGGCATCTTTCCATTGATTGATGTGGACTGTGGAGCAAGTCATATTCCTCCTCCAACCATTTAGAATTTATTATTGACTGGACTTTCTCATCGTGTGTGTTTTTTGCTGTCTGTGAAGTCTCATTGCCCCGGTGTGTTCCAGTCAGCTGCATTGCACATAGCCATGCTCACAGAAACTCTCAAATGATGCTACATAACTAGCCTTTGCAGTTTTTAAGTAAAATAAAATCATAGCAAGGAGAGAGGCATTTAAAGGTACTCAGAAAGACAAAAAGAGTTCTGATTTAATTGAAGAGAATCAATAATAATGTAAATTTGGGAAGCCAGAGTTGCCACGAGAGCAGCTGTCTCTCCATGACTGCTGGGATGGCACAAAGGGAGCACATCTTCCCCTGTTTGGTTGCCCGACCATAGTCGTAGCAAAGTTAGCTCACCTCAGCCCTGGCACGGCTTCAGGTGCCCGTGGAGCTGTGCCCGGTGGCGGTGCCACCGTGCAGTGTTTTCACCCGCCACTAGATGTCTGTGTGGGCTCTGAAACGTTCTCGAGGGGTGATGCCCCAGGTAAACACGACGGGCAAAACTGGACCACGGGCTGTGGGGCAGCCTTTTCGTTTGTGTTTATAATTGTAACAGCACTACTTTAATTAGGCCTGTGTTTTAAGCAACGTTTGCTGTCTAAAACTAAATTCCAGCCTTTCTCATTTGAGGCAGATAAGGTGTTTTTCTTGTCCACATCTGTGGAAGACTGTTTCCTTTCTGTTCATGTGAAGAACTGAAATGTATCTTAATGCTGTGAAAGTTTCGGAGGCAGTTGCTGAAATGTAAAGTAGGTTCATCTTCATTTTATTCTGAAATGATGAAATATCAAAATGTAGACTATATTTTCCATAAGTGAATTGGTACATACATCAACATATACATCAGCACTTCTGGGCTCATGGAGGAACGTGATGCATCAGATGTTAAGTTCAGTATATTAAAGGAAAACAAACAAGCAAACAAAAAAAAACCCTCTGGACCTGGGCACAGAAATCTATTTCCCAATTCTGTTTCTCCCACTGGCTGGCCGGGGCAGCTGCACCTGTGACCAGCTCTTCTGCAGATATCTCCTGAGAAAAATGCAAAAGTAATCAGCATATGTTTGCCTTTCATTTATCTCTGTCACCCGGGAATAAGATACAGATAGTATCAGGAGCAATGAAAGGTACATTCTGATATTATTTTCAAGTTTTTTTGTCTAGACAGAGAGGAGCAACCATTTGTATCTCTGTGGAACACACAGCCCCATTCCACACGCTCACATCCTAGGCTGAAGGCCAGAGGGAAGTAGTAGGCTGTCTATATTAAAAAAAAAAAGTTTAAAACCACCACCCACTCATCAGGTGACTGGAGACTGTGGTTGTAAAATATGCTGCAGGCAGAAGTTCTGAAAAATCCCAGAAAGTGTTGAAAACATCTCTAAACAAGGTATTTTTCTCCTGCACCTTTCTTGCTAAAGGTCCCAATTGCTGCCAAGAAAGCTAGTGAGAATGTTAGCTGCCAAATAAAAAATTTATGACAGTGTTTGGCAAAGGATTGTATCACTGCTTGTTTTATACATTTCCACAAGTCTCTTGAAGGGCTGTTGGACACATACAGCTCAGTGATCACTATGCTTTATCTGTTCTTTAATATATTAAAAAAACAAGTTCCAATAAAGTATGATTTAAAGAATAGATTTTTTTCCTTTTGATACCCTCCTATAAGTACTTGCTTTGGTGAGAATACAATTTCTAAACAATATTCCATTAATTAAAATTGTTTTAAAAGCCCTTTACCTGACAAAGTTACCTGTACATAGTAAAAATACATGAATTTTTCAATTAAAAATGTATTGCTTTTGGAATTGTGCTTTTTATATGTAGGAGTCTGGGCCAATAAACTGTCTGTTAAAACATAAAGAAGTCTATTCAGTCAAAGTTGTGGCTGCCATTTACGTTTCAAAACCCAAGAAAATTATGTGTTTCTATTGCATTTCTCACCAAAATCAATTAGGTTTTTGGCTCTATCATTAAATTAATGCTGGGGAGAAAATTGTTGAAGTGGATTTAGCAGAAGAAAATATATGTTTGAATACAGGGTTATAAGCACACTGACAATAATTATTAAGCCAGCCGATGCTGAAGCAACACCCTTAAAAATATTTTCCTCCACTGAAGAAACAAAATGGTCTGTCTCTGTCTTCTCAAACCCGTTATCAGATTAGGCTTCCAGCTGATAATTAGTGCTGTTTAACACAGATCTCATTGCTGGGAAATCTCAAAGCCTGAGCGTTTTACTTTTTCTCATTATCATGTGCTGCTGGAGGTGGGAGCTCAGGAGCATGGAGCTGTACCCCCCTGCACCGTTTTGTCAGGAGACAAAGAGCCTCCTCTTCTCTCTGGTGGCCAGGAGGTGGTGGGACACGGCTCTGGCTTGCTGTCCCTTTCCAAGGGGACAACCAGAGCAGTCCCCAAGCTGCCCCAGGGCCCCACAGCTCTGTGCCTTCATGGCACAGCAAATACTCTTGTGCAGCCAACAGCACTACAGCTGCTGAATGCCTTGGGTATGCTTGTGCATTTCATGGTGTTTGATATAAAGTACTCAAGACAGACCAGCATTAAGAGGATTATTTCAGACAGCATTAGGAGTTAATTTACAGAAGATTAGCTCTAAATCAGGCAGATATCATAAGCAAATTAGCATCAGTTGTAAGAGATTCAGAATCAAAATGTGTGGTGGTTCTAGTTTTTCCCTGCATGTGCTTAGTGGAAGAGTAGTATCTTTATTAGTTTCCCCCACTAAGGTGTTACATCTCAAATAGCGAAGAACAGGTATACTTTTTTTTCCTACATGTGCACTATTTATTATGATGCTGTTTATTGGCAGTGAAACTGCTTACCTCCAAATACCCTTCCTCTGCTGAATATTTTATATCTCATGCCATTTCTTCATTGAGTAATGTTTTGTTTGGCCCTAGAAATGATGTCTCTGTGGTGTGTTACAATATTTTAAATAGGTAATATGGAGCTTTACTTCTGAGTAATACAGTTAATCCTTTTTTTTTCTGTTAAAATGAGTCACATTCTAATGCCAACTCATAAAAATAAAGGAGTGTATAAAATGCTACATACCAGAGTGAAGATTATAGGTACTTAAAAATAGCTTCCTTAATATTTAAGCTTGTAAATTATAAATTTATTTTATTTCCACAGCAGTGATGGTTAATTTGTATTAAAAAGCAGATTCTGTTTTTCAATCAATTTTCCAGACAATTTTTGTAGCTGCAGACATACAGATGTGTGCACCTATCCCATCCCTTCTCAGTATGGCAGTTTTGGGAACACTTGCCCAATTAGTAGAGAAGATGATGAAATGGATTGGGCCATGATATTAAAGCCTGTGCCCTGCGTTGTCCTTGAGATTCTGAAAGTTTTGAAGTCTACAAATGGGATTCCCATCTTTGGAGAAATTTGTGTTCTGCTGTCCAAGAGATTAAACTGCTTAGTCTTCAGTGTGCTCCTTAACACTTGGGGTTTTAACAGAGGAGGGGAGTCTGGGCAGTGTTTTTTACAATTTTTTCCCTCTCTTGATGGACCAAATTCCTCTTGACAAGGTTGGCCTGAGGTCATGAATGTCTCCCTGCCTTCTATGAGGCAGGAATCTCTGTGCCTTCCAGGAGATCATGAAGACTTACACCCACCCTAAGCCAGTTGGGCTTGCAGGTCCCTCTGGTTGCAAGACCTGCGAGGGGCTCTTGCACTGTGACTTTGTGCCCTGTGGTTTTACCGAATATTTGGAAGCTCGGACGTGGTTGTTAAACTGAGGGGTCTGAGGTCATGACAAAGTAGAGGCTTCTCTGCTCCCCTAATAGAAATACTGTAACATGCTGAAAAGAAAATACTTTCATAGTGGCAAGTATCTCCTGACAACTAATTTGATAGTTCTCTATCAGGTAAACCATTTGTGAATACATCGATTCTTTTTATTTTTCACTGTTCTGTCTTCACTGTTCCCAGGTTTTCTCTGAACCGGTTGGGCAAAAATTGATTTTTATTTGTTCCACTGGCCTTGTGGAAAATTAGCTTATGAACTGGTTTTTATAGGAAGACTCAAAGCACAGAAAAGGTTGAAAAATAAGCCTATAGCAGTCAAAATTGTTGTCTGAAATGTCTTCAGACTGGAAGGCTGAATTTATTGCTCAAAACAAGTGCTAGCATTGTGGAGGTGTGCAGTCCTGCTCATTATCACTGGAAAAGGGGGAACCAAAAAGCACAGTAAAAAATTAAATTTTAATAATGCTCGTGATATTTTCTAAATCCTTCTTGACAGAAAGATTCTCATTATTTTTATCTGTCTCAGAGTAGGCTCTTTTAATGCCATCTCACAAATGGCCTTAGCCATGATTGTTTTCCTTTCTTTTATAGCATTTGAAAAAAAATGAATATATACCAAAAAAAATTCTATTCTATCATTCAAGAAGTGCCATGAAATGGTAACATTTTGGATAGCAGATCTTCAGGAACAATTGCTGCAGATGCCTTCAGGTTTTTACAAAAGAGGTCAACATTGTTAAGACAATTGTAGGAAACTTGCCATACAAAAAGATGCCCAGTCAAATATTGTGTAATCAGAAGAAAATAATGCAAGAAAAGTGTGTGTGTCCAGTCTCCAGCTTTGTCACACCTAAAACCTGTAGATTAGTCATTAATTAAATTGAGGCAGGGTGAAAGACATTACTCCCTTTCATCTGTTTAAGATACATCTTTTAGTGGCTTCTAATGATTATGGAAGTTGATAAGATGCAGACTTTTGACATTTTTGTTTTCTTTAAATTGCACAGAATGTAAATTTAACTATATTTATCATAAAAGCCAATATGAGATCTTGTACGTTCTTGTCATTTTATAGCTTGCATACATTTCTTCTGCTGGAGAAATAATTGCTTTAGCTTTGAGTGCTGACGAGGGGGTTGGGGCTTTTTTTTTCCTATTAACTGTTTGGGGACCAGGGTTTCATGTACCCTACGTGCTGAAGAATGCCATTGCACCAACAGCTGGGCTATCCACCCTCCCTCTGAGCTCTTGCTAAAGCTCTTGTAATGTTTGCTGAGGCCTATGGTTCTTAGTCATGCTCAGGTGACTAAATGTGTGATTTGTTCTTCTTGATACTTCAGTACCCTGAGAAAGGCTGGTTGGAGATTAAGACAACCTTGACTCCTTCCACTTGCAGTTGCCACTGTGCATGTGATCATCTCTTAGACTTGCCAAAGGGATCTGGTGTTGCCTGTGCTTTGAATGAAATGAGCTAGTCCCTCTCCCGTTTTGGTGAGTGGATTTGTGTGGCCCCAGAAGCCCCACTGTGCCTCCTAGTGACAGTCATAACCTGATGGATTCCCTCTGTGGAAGGAGTGGACATGGAGATGGCAGAAAGCTGAAGTTGCATCAAAACCATGTAGAGAAAAGTTCCATGCCTCAGGAGCAGAAGGATACTTCCCATCCTTCAGAAATGCCTTCTCATGTGTTTTTAAAATAAGCAATTAATAAAATCTGGCTAGTACAAGATTTTCAGCACCCTTCAATTTTGTGTTTTGACCTTCAGTTCCACATCTATGGGGTCCTTAATCAGGATTTCTCAGTTACCATGTTTGATTTCTAATCATTCCTGTAGATCTGTCTCCTTCCCAGGCCAGTCCCCTCTCCCTCCCCACACACACCCCACTAATCACTTGGGTACAATTTTCATTTCCTGAGACTGCCAGCTCCTTGAGAGAAAGCCCATGCAAGCCATGATAACCCTGATGGCTACCAAATAACACTATACTCCAATGCTGTTCATTTGGAATGTGTTGCAAGATTTCTATTATTAATTAAATCTCTCCATAAGTATTTTAGCTATAAGATATAATCAAAATAATTTTACATTTTAATCTATGGGAAGGTTGCCAGAAGGTGACACAGCAAGGTAAAAACATAGTTGAGTCAAGGAAGGCCAATGTGTTTCAGCAGGTATTCAGCCAAGAGAGGGATATCCATTCTTTTACTCCTTCAGAAAAACTGTCAAAGGCAAAGTATATTTGCTTCTGGTCAAAAATTAATGTGCAAATATAGGATCCATTAAAAAGAGATGATGGATCAAGGTCCTTACTGGCTAATCATTGATTAGCATCTTCTGCTTCACTGGTGAGTTTCATCTCTGCAATATTTCTGATTGATGGGAGATTACACACACTTCACAATATGCTAGCCCCTTTCTGTATGATTTTGCCTTCAGAGCTAGCAAGTTTTCTTGCCTGAGCCTCATTTTCAAGCTTTTAGAGATATTCATTCCTATGTTGTAGGCACGTAACCTAGCTGACCAGCACTGCTGGT
Source organism: Passer domesticus (assembly GCF_036417665.1). Lineage (NCBI taxonomy): Eukaryota > Metazoa > Chordata > Aves > Passeriformes > Passeridae > Passer > Passer domesticus. The sequence goes on from NC_087481.1 coordinate 49,907,831, forward strand.
CAGGAGAAAGAGAGGGCAGTTCAGAGCAGGACTTGAGCTTATATACAGGGAGCTGAGAGAGATTAGCTAGATATAATTTAGATGTTTAAAGTGGGATAGTGTGACTACTTCCCTGCACCTGTTATTACATGACTCATTCTTTCATTCAGGGCCCAGGTGGAAACACATTGATGTGGTTTGAGTGTAATATTATAACTAGAGATTGGTATCCATGTTATTACAAGTAGACAGCCCCAGTCCTTAAGACTGAACTTTAAAGCTAGAGGACACAGTACTGCACAATTCCTCTGTCCTATCAAGAAAATCGTAGGTGTCCTGTATGGCCTGACTCTTTCAATAAATACTGCTAGAAAATCAGCTAGAAAAAGCCCATCCTTTCTTAATCACCAGCCCTCTGTTTTTGAGGGCTTCATTTTGTTATCTGCTCTGTTTTGAGCAATTTTTATTTTTTCCCAAGTTCTTACAAAGAGGCACCTTTGGCAAGGAATTCAGGGAACATGGAAGAGGTTCTGCTAGGAACAGTCTGCAGACTGAAGGTGGACCTCAGGAAGTGTGATCTTTTTGTCCCCGTAAGCCATGAGGGGGTCCCATCACCTCTCCACCACCCCCAAAGCCTTTTCACATCTAAATATACAATGTCAATTACAATGTAATTAGATCTTATGGCTTGAGAACATAAAGGCATAGACATATTTTCAGAGTCTGTGGTGGGGAAGAGGAAAAAACCTTGAGTGTTTTCCAAATTCCTCACTTTTCCCATGGTCAGCTAGAAGAGGCTCAAGGAGTCATATGTAAGTTGTGCAGATATTTTTTTTCACTGGTATTTCTGTTTGCTAATTTCAGTCGTTAATGATGAAAAATGTCTCAAGTCAGATACTTCCAGCCAGCTGTAATTCTGCTAGGCAATGTTCTCTTACTCTTTTATTACAGTAGGTTGCCATGTCTTTATGTTTTTGCCACAGCCTGTCTCATTCTTTTCAGTTGCTTTTATTTAAGAAAAGCATTCTTAAACCTGAAGATGTGAATGATTGAACAGCCCCCAGACACCCTGAACTTGAGATTTATCATTATGTATCTAAGGCTTTGCTTTACCAATCATAACATTTTATTCCCCTGTGTGAGGTTTAGTGCTTCCATTTGAAAACTCATCGTAACAAGGATGTCCTTATATATAGTAATAATTGTGTCTGTCCAGAAGCTATGTGACTATAGCTATATTACTTTAAATGCACATTTAATTTTGCCTGGTATGTTTTTGCCTATTTGACTAGACCCACACTTAGTGTTTGTTTGAATCTGCTGATTTGCACATGAATATTGGACACTTAAAAATCTCTTGCCACTGATTTGCATGCACCGATTTTCTTTCATGTTAGCAAAAACTGCCAATCATAAATAAAAGGACACAAAAAATGCAATAGCCAAGTATTCAGAGTGACCATTTAAGATGTGATTTGTATACAGAGCAAGCCTTTCTGTCCAGTAAACTGATAGGAATCACTTCTAGTTAAATCATAAATACATATTACAGTGAAACACTGTTGGACAGTGCTCTGTCATCAATCAGTCTGTGGTCTTGAGGACACTATTTTTCAAGATGCCTCCTTTAAGAATAAAGCCCTGTGTTGTAATGAATGTGTGCTAACTGATCCCCCAAGCCATTTGTTTGGTTTTGGTTTGGGTTTTTTTTAATTTGTATCAGTGTCAGAGTTGAGCTTCTGTAGGAAATTTTTTGCAGTATTTTATTTGTAGTCCTCAAGTTAAGGACATACTCTTTATGCACCCAGAGTCTGCACCGGCTCGTTTATATCCTGCATTTTGTTAACATGTTACCGTGATTGCTGATTTTCATGACAATTGTTATTGTACCATCAGTGCTTAATGGCAAGGCATCATTATTCAATGCTGGTCAATCAGGCACTAAGACATGTGCAAGACATCAGGCTGAACCCATATAGATGTCGTGCACTCCCCTGCTAATGAATGCAGTTTCAAAAAAAGGTTTAAACACGGTTGGCATCCTTAATGTAAGGTTTGCAAAAGCTTATTTGGGAGCTGCTTTGTGTTTATACGGAGCAGATCTAAACATGGCACAAACAGAGTTAGACCCATTGTGTGCGTGTGTGTGTGAAGCTACGGACAGGCGCGAATCCTTTGGGGGTTTGAAATGTGGAAAGGCAGCACAATTTCTGCCAGGGCAGCAGTGAGGGGAACGGATTTTCCAGGAACATCAGTGTTTGGTAGTGCATGTGGGATCTCTTCTGCAGAGGGGTGGTTGCCCTGTGCAGCAGGGAGGTGATCCTCAAAAGCGGATGGCGTCCTGAATTTGGCACTGGCTGGAGGCACCCTCCAGCACAGCAGTGGTTGGAGATTAGGGACTGTGACCAGAAGCCAGGATAAAGGGTCAGGCATCTGGAAAGGTGGAGCAGAAGGAAACTCGAGAGGAGAGGGATGTGCTTTCTGCAGTGTTAGTCCAGAGTGCGCCTCCAGTGCGTCAGTTAACGTTACCCCTGCATCTGCTTTAGTTACGGTTTCTGTGTGGTTTTGCACCCAAATATTTCAGGCTGCTGTTCATAATAAACTAGATGGAGCCTGGTTTAAAAGCACAGATTTTTTGTCTCTTCTAACTCAAAGTAGAATGAGCCCTTGTGCTCCTAGAGCCTGGAGTATGAAAGGAACTGTAGACACTGGCTGTTAAGGAGCTCCCGCACAGGGCTCAAACAGAACTTGGTGTGAACTCAGTGCCTTAGCTGCATCAACTAAATGGTTAAATCATCTCATATCAACAGCACTGTGATTCATAATGTAAACTTGAGGAATCCTTGATGTTTCAGTCACACATTCCTCTTAATTTGGCCATGCATTCTTTTAAAGCTACAGTGTGCTAACTTAATAAAATGCAGCATGCAAATGCACAAGTTTTTGCCTTCAGGCATTTTAGCCATGGATGTTTCAATGGGTGTCTTCTTTCAAGTATATATTCTTTCCTAAATTATTTACCCTGTAAACATGCTTTGCATTTTCAAAGAAAAATCTGGGCTTCCTCATTCACCAGATTTTGTTGAATTTAAGGTGTAATAGAGATAAAAGAGTATCATCTGCTTCTTGTGAGCATGTTAGCCTTTGGGATTTTTTTGTAGCTAGCGTTAGGCCCCATTTTCTTCTCCTTTGGTATTATCACTCCCTCCCCCACTTAAATTCCTTGATGCTTTGCCTAGAGCAATACCCACTGGCAGTGTCTGGCTGTGACAGTACTATAGGCTTCCCTACAGATGGGTCCTGCCAATGCCAACCATTGTTCTACAACTGTGAGCTGGCTTGACTGTCTTGGATCACTCAAAACCCCCTTTCCTTTTTTCTTTACTCTAAAGGGTCGTCCTTGCCTGTTGACTTTGAGATCTGAAATGTGCTGACACCCAGAACTTGTGTTCTCTGTCTTAGCAGCAGCTCCCAGACTCGGATTTCAACAGGCACCACTGAGTCCTCCTTGGGACTGTCCTGCTGCTGCCAAACAGCTCTGTCATTCTCCTCCCAGCCCCATCCTTTGGACAGTATGCAGTTAGCTTAATTTTACTTGCTCACTTGAAAGGAAAACAGTAAAACTCAATGTTATTCTTTTTTTAAAGATATAAAATTAATCTTTAACTGTGGGCTTGAATATTAAAAGTATATAATGCTTCAGTGTAGGAATCTGTTGATAACATCCATCCTATTTCATGATTAATTTGTTCCTTTTAATATGATATTCTTTTGCTGCACTGTGCAGACTAATTCAGATTCCTAGAAATTGAACTTTGATATGTATTTCCTATATTCACACCGTAAGTGAACCTTCAATTAGCAGATACAGGTGGTGGCTTGCCTCACTCAGTGTTTTCTTGAAAAGGATTTTAGAGACATGGACACTGATTAAATAATCTTGCAATCAGGTGTGTACTGACAGGGTATTAAAAATAAAGCATTTGGGGGACTTCATGCTTCTTTTTTATTTTTCTTTAGTTTTGCTTCTCAGACGATGGAATAATTTTTTTCGGTGGGCCAGAGATAGGAGGAGTTGATTTAAGCACTCAGTATGTTATGTATGCCTTTGCCTAACTATGTGTTAGATTAAGCGAGTTTCACTCACAGTTAATCCTTTGTAAATTAGCATTATGGATGCCTTGGGGCCCACATCCCACAAATAAAATGGTTGTCAAGCCAGCTGCACTGTGTATTACTTAAGGCTGAATGTTTTAAGAGTTTTCATGCTTTTAATCTATTTCACTGCTGAGTTTCAATTTTGCTCAGTGTCCTTTCAGGAGTGATGAGGGCGAGTGAGTAAATATATATTCTGGTTTTCATGCATTTGCCTGGGCAAATCGTTTGTTATCAGGTGCTTGGCAGAGAATGTCACACCCCACCACAAAAGAGAAGCTTGTAAGTTCAGGTGTTAAATTGAAGTGCAAACCAACAAGAACCAAAAGCCCTTAATTAGCTTTATTTTGTTAGCCTGCTACACTTTTTTTTTTAGGGAAAAAAAGAGTGAGAAACATCCCTCCCTCCTCCTCATCCTTTTGGCAGAGTAAATATTGCCTGTTAAGTTTGAATTAGCTGTCATCGCGAAAGAATTAATGCTGTGGTTGAGCCTTTCTAGTGAGGAAGGGAAAAATAAACGAGACAGATCTTAGTTCAGCTTTAAGTGATAAATGAGGACAAAGCAGCCCATTCATCTCCTGCTAGGAAAGTGGACACAAACACTAAAGCAGTTTTGCGGAAGACGTGTCAGCAAATGTGATCATTTTGTAACCTGTCAGGAGGATAGAGAGCTAGTCCTTTTAGAGTGTCACAGGGGAGGGTGTCTGTCTGATGTGACAGTTTTCATCCATCCATTTACTGCTTTTCCTTTAGGTGGGGGGTAAGCAAGGAGAGAGCTGGAGTTGGTTAAAACTGCATTTTTCTTTACACTTTCCAGTATAATTTATATGTATATCCACCCGCATCCAAATGAAAAACATTTACCAAGAAAAACTCCCCTCTGCTCTCTGGAGTTTCTTCGCTCTTTCACTGCGTGAAATATGCTCATTTTAACACATTACACTCCCTGTCTTCAAGTTGTACTTGGTTTGATGTTTCACAAAACACAGTTTTACCTCTTCATACCATTGTTGCTTCTTGCAGACTTTGTTTTGTTTTGTTTTGCAGAAGCATGAGAAAAAATATATAACTTGGGGTGCTTTTATTGCACTTCGTTGTTGGGATTTTTTTGCTATACCTCTTCAATTCTGATTATAACCTTCATGTACAAGTATATTTTGCAAAAGTCCCTATTTATGAAGAGCCTGTGAAAATATTCTTCCTTCTCTGTGAAAATGGAATAACAAACAGTGAATTCTTACAATCCAAAATCCTCCCGTAAAATGCCTAAAATGCTACTGTTTCTTGATTTAGTAATTTTGATTGATCTATTAATTTTAGGAAAAATCTGAAGTGATGTGTTGGCTGATTTTAGAAGCAGGAATTTCTCCCCAAAAATAGTGGAAAAATATTAGGACTTTCTACTTCTGGCATCTTTTTATTTTCACTAATCTTCATTTTTTTCATACTACACAGAAATGTAACATTGCCTATTACCATAAGTAAAGGTATGCTACAGAGACAAGAGATGCTTTTACAACATAAGCTTCACAGTTTGACACTTGCTTCTTTATATCATCCTTTTCTTCAAAACTATCTTTTGTACTTTTCCCTTGGTATTTTAGTACAAGTGAGTGTCTCATTGACATGTGTTTCCTTGAAATCTTGTTCCTTAATAGTAAAATCCCTTGAAAATTAATAAATTGTTTCTTTTCAGATTAAAACTACTGAAGATTTCAGAATTATTTTTAAAAATATAAAGATATTTACTATTACAGACCACCCTGCTTGGATTGCATTGACTCAACACTATTATTTTTCATTTGCTCTTAGAAGGTTAATAAATTGGAATATAATTTATTTAATTTATTCTAATACGTATATAAATTTATGTATAATTCAGAAAGTTCTTCTTCTTTCTTGAATACAAAAGTTAGATTTAATAGCCACATAAATATATGGTTGAAAGCACTGGAAATTGGGATAAGTAAAAAATAGTCAAGATACACAAAATAGTAGAGGGAATATTGAATTGTGGCGATATGTCTTTTCTCCAGTTCTTTTGTAACTTCATTTTATAATTTTTATATCTATTCTGATGTTTTGATTTATTTTGTTTTATTCACTGCAATTTTTTTGTCTCTTCTGCTTTTTTCCAGGATCATCCAAAACCGGATTTTGATCGTTGTGCTGGCAGTCATCATCATCTTCACCACCATGATGGCTATTTATTTTTCTGTCAGGGGACGCTGATATCTTTGTTCTTCACTAAACAGCAACAAACTGCTTGTTCTGAGTAATTAAGACAAAGTGGTCACATGAATCATTCTCTTGCACTGACAGAGTCTCCCTCTCTTTTCCACTCTTCAACTCAGGTGCAAGTGGTGTAAAATATTTTGTATTATTGATGGCATAGTTGATGGCATGTGGGGCTGTTTTTTTCTTACATATTTGTCCTTATCTGAGTGTTTTCAGGATTTTAATATTTGTTGGAGTGATGGCTTGTTCTGTTATAAAAAGAATTAATGTGTATCGAATTCACCCACAGCCAATTAGCCTGTAAGTTGCCAGAGTTTCATGAGGGAAGAGGGGGTTTTGCACTTTTCTTGTGCTGTGCAGGGTGTATGAATATCAAACATTATCTGACCTTCTGTAATTTAGAATATAAGTAAAGCAGAGACCAAATGATGTGGAAAGTGAACCTGTCTCCTGTGGCTAACTCCCAATCACGCATTATCATAGTAGATGTAATCTGGTTAAGAACAGTAGCTAGTTTTAAAAAGGGAGCAACCTTAGGATGGTGTTTAATGTATGATGTAAATCCAAAACTCAATTTAACAATTTTTTGTTTAAAGTTAGGCTTTCTTTTCTGCTTATTCCAAGTAATTCCACTTTCATCAAGATCATGAAAACGCATCACTTACCTAAAATGTAGTTGTGCCTACAGCCCATCTGCTGAATCTCTTTTAAATCTTCCAGTGTTGATATATGTACTGATAAGCATTACACACTAGGCCCTTAATGAAGATATTTAAAGATACTTATCTATTTGTTGCCGATTGAAAAGAGATCTTAAGTAATAGTTCAGCAACAAATGTGTGATTAAGAGTGCATTAAACAATCTAGATTTTTAATACTGGCCTGACTATGTTGAGACTGCATGTTGGAGTATTTTGAGTGTATTAAATTCTGATGTGATATTCCCCTTTTTAAACAGAAACTGTAAAAATGTTAATTTATATATGCTTTTAGCTGATATAATATATCATAGTTTCATCTACCTGTGTGTAAATAAGCTGTTTCTCTTTTCCTATTGGCTGTGCTTCTCCTTTAGACAGGTTGAGGTCATTTGGCTTATATTTAAGTTTGCAGCTCCAACAAAGGTCTATCACTGGTGATATGATAAAGTTCATATTTTTATAATAACTTTAAAATTAATTATTTGCAATCCCTTACAAATATTGCAAATGAAGAGGA